>NW_006408980.1:1134621-1135723 GCF_000296735.1 Chrysochloris asiatica
GGCAAATCTACTGCACGGGAACTTTTTAAAGTGTTGAAAAGCAAAGATGTCAGCTTGAGGACTAAGGTGGGCCTGGCCCAAGCCATGCAATAGCTGGACAGTGAATAAGGAAGGTATAGAAAGATTGATTCCTTTTAGTTATGGTGTTGGAGAAGAATACTGAAAATACCATGGACTGCCAAAAGAACCAGTAGATCCATTTTGGAAGAAGTGCAGCCAGAATTCTCCTTCGTGGTCAAGATGGACAATGTTTGTCTCTCATACTTTGGACACATTGTCAGGAGGGAGCAGTCACTGGAGAAGGATATCATGTTTGTTAAGGTGTAGGGTCAGAGAAAAAGAGGAAGACCCCCAACGAGATGGACTGGCCAAGTGGCAGCATCGATGGACTCAAGCGTGGCAATAGTAATGAGCTTGGGCGAGGATCGGGCAGTGTTTCCTTCTGTTTGGCATAAGGTGGCTATGGATCGGTACAGACTGAATGGCACCTAACAACAACACCAGCATCATTTTCCTGACAGTTTTGGGGACAATAAAATCAGAAGTAACAGAAATCCTAAGGAATATATTTTGTTGGATTTTTTTCATCATTAAAAAATAAAACTATAAGCACTTTAAAATAATCCATATAAGTGTAAACTAATTTCATATTATAAAGACATTCATTTTTGCCAAATTTCATTATCTAGTTCTGATTTCCCTCAAAAATAAGTTTGTATTCTTTTTTTCAAATAGAGTTTATTAAGTATAAATGATTATCACTCCTTCTGCTAGAATCCCTTTTAAATGATGCAATACTGTTGTTGTAAAGTCCCTTCAATTTGTTTCTGTCTTTCATATATAGTGTTTCTGAGGATCACCTGATGAGTTTGAACCATCCACCTTTAAGTTCAAACTGACCTTGCAGTCTAGTGCTTATATTATAACACTAAACCGGGATTCCAAAACAACATAATAAATACTTTAAAGTTATCACAAATTCCATTCTTCAAAAATTATATAGGATAATTTCTCATAAAACTTAGCTTTTTGTTTTGTTAAGTTATAATGAGTCAGTTTCAACTCCAAGTAACCGTGTGCAAAACAGAATGGTGAGGTCTTT
>NW_006408980.1:1138183-1142782 GCF_000296735.1 Chrysochloris asiatica
TTTAGCCAAAACAAATATGCTTAAATTTGCTTGATGTAGGCTCTTCCATGCCATTTTTAATGCTATTCAAGTTTCAGTCAAATCACTCAGCATTTCTGTTTCCTGCTTCATTCTGTGCCAAGTCACTCATTGACTGAAGTAATTTCATGACTGTCTGTTTCCTGTTGAATATGATTGAGCTATTATGGCATCTACCATAATATAAATAACATTATAGTCTGTTGGTAGTACAAGTCAAATTAAATTTGAGGATATATCACAACATAAGGGAGTGTGATTCAAGACCTTTCCAAAGCAGAAAATATAGTTCAGAATTAGCAGAATGACGAGAAACTACAGAGCAAATATTTGGTACTATAGAAAATAAGATAGAATATGCATTTCAACAACATTTAAAACATTATACTGTTGAATTGAATACTTTTGCAAAATTAGGAGAGCTGTAACTTCACTGGGGAAAAGATGGCCTATGAAAATTGTTAACATGCTCTGTTGCTAACAGAGGGCTAAAGGTTTAAGTCTACCTGTTCAGGTGCCCTGAAAGTAAGACCTGGTAATCTGCTTCCAAACACTGGCCAATGAAGACTATGTTGAGCACATTTCTATTATGGCTTAAATAGCCATGAGTCAGACTATAGCGAGTTTTTGTTTTTTGTTTTGTTTTGTTTTGTTTTTCGTGTTGAGAAGAAATTCTGTCCTTCAACCCATCTGCCATTATATATATATATAAAGCCACACAATCTTTTCTGTGATTTGGTTCCATAATATCATCGCATACTAGATTGCTTTGGTGGATTGTGGTAAGATTTCTATAAAATATGAAAACTTTACATCAAACATTAGACATCAGCCACAAATTCTTAATAAAAAGTGCAATGCCATTCTCTAAAATAGCTTAACATTTTACTGGTTTTCAGTGGCTTGAGTCTATTTGAACAGGAAGTTGTATATACTTATATGGAGCAGGAAACAATTTTACTCTTATCTTTTCAAACTGAGAGCCTTGGTGCATAGTGGGTTACATGTTAGACTGCTAACCTTAACTGCTACTTTTCTTGTTCTACCACTCGTCTGTCAGTTTGTAGTACTTTGGTGCCTTGCGTCTTGCTGTGATTCTGGAAGCTATGCCATAAATATTTTAAATCTAGCAGGATCACTGACAGTGGACAGATTTCAGCAGAATTTCCAGATGAAGACAGACAGGAAGAAAGAGAGAATGTCTACTTGGAAGTATTTAGTCACTGCAAACATTATGAATAGCAGTGCTTCATTGTCAGCACCAGGATATTGAATATTGGAACATGATGAAAAGCACGAGAATACTGTCAGATATAGAGTTAGAAGATGAGACTCTTGGGTTGGAAGACACTCAAAATATAACTAGGGAAGAGCTTCATCCTCTTAGTAGAAATTATCACTATGACATGAATGGAATAAATCCTCCAGGACCTTCCTTTGCTGATGGGGCACAACACAAATGAAGAGAACAACTGTAAATATCCATTAGTAATTGGAACATGGATTGTATTAAGTACGAATCTCTGAAAATTGGGAATTGTCAAAAAATAATGGAATGTATAAATATCAATATCCTAGCCATTAGTGATCTAAAATGGCAGTTTTGAATCTGACAATCACACGGTTTAGTATGCAAAGAATGATAAATTGAAGAGGAGTAACATTGTGGCTATCATTTACAAGAAAATATCAAGATTGGCCTTGAAGTACATTGTTGTCTGTGATGGGATACTATTCAATATGAATACAAGGAAGACCAGTTAATAACACTATTATTCAAATTTAAGCACCAACCACTAAAACCAGTGATGATGAAATGAAGAATACTACCAACTTCATCAGTCTGAGTTTGATCAAACATGCAAAAAGATGTATTGATAATTACTGGTGATTATCAATTGACTAGAAACAAAGAGGAAGGATCAGCAGGTAGAAAACATGGCCTTGGTGATAGAAACAAGGCTAGAGATCACATGATAGCATTTTGCAAGACCAATGACTTCCTCCTTGCAGATGCCTTTTTTAAACAATGTAAACATGTATCTCACCAGATGGAACACACAGAAATCAAATTGACTAGATCTATGGAACGAGACAGTGGAAAAACTTAATATCATCATCCAAAGAAAGACCAAGGGCAGACTGTTAAACAGACCATCAATTGATCATAGGCAAGATAAGGCTAAAGCTGAAGAAAATTAAAACAAGCCCACGAGAGCCAAAATATGACCTTGAACATATCCCACCTGAATTTAGAAATCTTCTGAAGAACAGATTTGATGCATTAGGCTGAGGCAAAGACTGAAGATCAGAATTGTGGGATAACATGAAGAACATTATAGAGGAACAGAGCAAAAGTTCACGGAGTAGACAAGAAAGAAGGAAAAAAACAAAAGAGATGTCAAAAGATACTCTGAAACTTGCTTTCTAGGGTAGAGTTGCTGAAGTGAATAGAAGAAATGAAAAGGTCAAAGAGCTGAATATAAAATTTCAAAGGAAAATTTGAGAAGACAAAGTTAAATGTTATATATAATGAAATGCACACAGACCTAGTGTGAGAAAACCAAATGAAAGAGTATGCTCAGCATTTATCAAACTGAGGGAACTGAATAAAAAAGCCAAACCTCAACTTAAAATATTGGAGGTTTTTATGGGCAAAATATTCAACGATGCAGAAAGAATTAAAAGAAGATGAAAGAATACAGAGAATAACTGTATTAGAAAGAAATGGTGGATGTTCAAACATTTCAAGAGGTAGTATATGATCAAGAGCTAATGATAATGAAGGAAGAAATCTAAGGTGCATTGAAGGCATATGCAAAGAACAAGGCATCAGTAATTGAGGGAATCCACACTAAAATCTTTCCACAAACTGATGCAGCACTTGAGGCACTCACTCATCTATTCCAAGAAATTTTGAAGACAACCACTTGGCCAACTGAATGTGGCCAGTCCAAATAGTGGGGTGACTCAACAGATGCAAAAATCATTGGACAATAGCTTTACTATAGCATACAAGTAAAATTTTGCAAAAGATAGTATAAAAATAGCTGCAACCATACATTGTCAGAGGAGTTCAAGCCGGATTCAGAAGGAGATGTGGAATGCTGGGTACCATTTCTGACATCAGACAGATCTAGGCTGAAAGCAGAGAATAACAGAAAGATGTTAACCTGTGATTTATTGACTATGCAAAATCTTTTGATTGTGTGGATCATAACAAGCTATGGACAACATTGGATAGAATGAACACTTAATTATGCTCAAGAGGAACCTGTGCATAGACCAAAAAGCAGTTCTTAGAACAGAACAAGGGAACACCAAATGGTTTAAAATTAAGAACAGTGTGCCATAGGGTTGTTTTGTTTTGTTTTGTTTTTCCCACCATACTTATTTGATCTGCATGCTGAGCAAATTATCTGAGAAACTGGATTACATGAAGAAAAACATGGCATCAGGATTGGAGGAAGACTCATTAACAACCAATGTTATGCAGATAATACAACCTTGCTTGCTGAAAGTGAAGAGGATTTAAAATACTTACCTATGAAGATCAATTAAATTAGCCTTTTGTATGAATTGCACCTTACTGTAAAGAAGACAAAGTTCCTCACCACTGGACCTATAATATAAATGGAGGAAATATCTAAGTTGTCAAAGACTTCATTTTGCTTGAATGAACCATTTAGTGCTCACAGAAGCATCAGTCATGATATCAAACGCTGTATTGCATAAATTAGATTTGCTACACAAGGCCTCCTGAAAGTGTTGAAAAGCAAAGATGTCATTTTGAAGTGTATCTAACCAAAACCATGGTATTTTCAGTAACCTCATATTCATGTGAATGTTGGATAATGAATAAAGAAGTCCATAAAATAATTGGTGCATTTGAGTATGGTTTTGGAGGCTAAAATTAAGTTCCATGTATTGCCAAAAGAACAAACCAGTATGTGTTGGAAAAAGAAGTACAGCCAGAATTCTCCTTGGAAGCCAAAATGGCCAGACTGCATCTCTCATACTTCAAACATATTATTAGGAGAGATCAATTCATGGAAATGGATATCATCTTTGGTAAAGTGAAGGATCAGATAAAAAGAGAAAGACTCAACTAGATGAATTGGTACAGTGGCAGCAACAGTGGGCTCACAAATGTATCAATGATTGTGAGGTTGGAGCAAGATTAGGACTGTTTCATTCTGTTGTGCATTGCATAACTATGAGCTGGTACTGACTCGATGACAGCTAACAACAGCAGCGACTTTTCATGCTTTTGATAACATTGCTTTCCTTAATGTGCTTGTGCAAACTGCTACATTGTTGTAGCTTAAAAACAAACAATAACATCAAATGTGGGTAGAAACGTGCTTATTACACATTCTTGAGTTTTGACTTTTGAAGTCCAAAATATTGCAGAGTCATGTGTCTTTTATTTTCTTAAGGGAAGAATGCTGTTGGCATTCTTTGATGTTTCTTTGACTGTGGCCACATCACTTCAATTCTCACATCACTTTCTTCAATGTATTCCTTTCTTTAGAATTCTGTTTTTTCTATATTATAAGAATAAATGTGATTTGGGGATCA
>NW_006408980.1:1142882-1144345 GCF_000296735.1 Chrysochloris asiatica
GGCCCAGGATCGGACATTGTTTCGTTCTGCTGTGCATGGGGTCACTATGAGTCAGTTCCAACTCGATGGCACCTGACAACAACAACAACAAAGAATCCTTAAAACGCCTGTAACAATATATTGAGAGGGAACGTCCACAGGTTGAAGTTGGATTCAGATGAGGGTCTAGACTGAGAGACATAATTACCGACATCAGATGGATATTATCTGAAAGGAGAGAATACCAGAAAGGTGTTTACTTGTGCTGTACTGAATAGACAAAGGCTTTTGATTGTATACATAGTGACAAGCTATGGACAATGTTGCAGAGAATGAGTATTCTGGAAAACTATCATTATGAGGAATAAGGTGTGCCTGAACCAAAATCACGGTATTTTCAATAACTTCATATGCATGTGAAAGTTGAACAATGAATAAAGAAGACCATAGAAGCATACAGTGTTTGAGGCAAATGTTTAAAATTCCATGAATTAATAAAAGAACAAACAAATCTGTGCTGGAAAAGGGGAGCCTGAAAGTTTATTAAAAGCCAGGATGGGGAGACTTTGTCTCTCATGTTTTAGATATTCTATCAAAAGCGATCAGCCCTGAAGAAGAACATCATGTGCGGTAAAGTGGAGCATCAGTGAAACTACTTCTGAATGGTTAGCTACTGAAAATGTTATGAATAATAACAAAATATTGTGAGATATAGTGCCATTGTTAAGTCCTGATGTGACACTGTAGAATAAGTGCTGGACTACAAGTTTGGTTTGAACCAGAAGTTTGAGGGTTCAAGATCACCAGCCACTATTTGGAAACTCTATACAGGGTTACTATGAATTGGAAGAGACTTGATGACACTTAACAACAATAACAGCATGGTGCCAGAAAATGAAAAACTTATGAATACAACAGAACATTGTTAGAAGATGAGTCTTCAGAGTGAAAAACACTCAAAATATGACTAGTAAAGAGCTACCTCCTCAAAATAGAGCTTACTTGTCTATATTGTTGCCTTTGTTGCTGTAAATTGGAACTTGTTTGAATGCACCAAACAAAAGTAAGTTGGAACTGATTCAAAGGCTGTCAAAACCAACAAATAGACAGAATAGTGAATGATACATGAGGCACCAAAAGATGAGGGATAGGATATATAGAGTCACTGTACCAAAATGAATTGGCCAGCTTACAAATATTTCAGGAGGTAACATATAATCAAGAACCAGTGGAATTGAAGAATGTAGTTCAAGTTGTACTAATGACATTGGCAAAAACAAGAATATAAGAACTTGTAGAATATTCATTGAGATGTTTCAAAAAAGGCACACAATGCTGAAAGTAGTAGGGTGCTGAATTATTCATTATGGCCCTTATAGCTACAGTATTTGTTGTTGTTGTTGTTGTTAAGTGCCGTCGAGTCGGTTTCGACCCATAGCGACCCTGAACAGGGTTTCCGAGGCTGTAAATCTTTACGGGAACAG
>NW_006408980.1:1144760-1146887 GCF_000296735.1 Chrysochloris asiatica
TTTGTTGATTCACTGGCCTATAGTCAAGTACCTTCAACTTAAGGTTTAAGCACAATGGAGTGCCCTTTGGGCATTTATCAGCAGCACTACAGAAACTTTGAAGCACTGGCAGAGCAAAGCGGTGGTTAAGTGTCTATGTTCCTTGACAGACCTAGAATCAGAGAGAAGTTTGCTTGCAGGCCCAACTGAGGAGAGCCCTAGGCCAAAAGACAGCATCCTGAGTAGTTCTCATTCTGAATTTTAACCTGATAACTTCCCTGAGAAACCCTAGAATTCTGAGTATTGTTTGTTAGGTTGATGCAAACACAAGAGTGAATAAATAAAACCAACAGAGAAGTGGAGAGTACCATGAGAGAGATCAGTGTCAGAAATGGGAAGAATTTTGGAGGGTGATGGCATTTTTGACTTTGCCTAATAAGAATCAGTCATGGACTGATATGGAGTTGAATTCTTATTTCCCTTTTTGAATTCAGAGGTCATACATGGTCTCTTCATCATTTTTACAGAAGTATTTAATAATCTATGCCAAAAAATTTAAAGATGGCTATCAGCCAACAGTTTGGAAGGGACCCATATCTGTGTCCATTCATAAGAAAAGTGACACACTGAATGGGGAAATGATTGACCAATATCATCTCTATTACACACAAGTAAAATTTTGCTGTAAATAATCCAAATATAGTTGAAGCAATATGTAGGCAAAAAGGAGATGCCAACAATGAAAGCTGGATTCAGTGTAGGATATGCAGCAAAAGCTATAAAAGGATGTGCAAACTGCTGATATCATATGGATCTTGACTGGAAGCAAAGAATACCAGAATTGTACTGTGATGGTTAAGACTGTGTGCCAACTTGGCAGTATCATCTTTGATTTCAAAGTTATGATTTAGTGCTCCCCCATGATGAGATCAATATAATTTAATCATATTCCTGATGCGATCTACTATGAACAGCCAATCTTTTGAAAAGGAGTTTCATTGGGGGAGTGGTCTGCATTCAATATGTATGGAAGTTTTGGTAAAGCTTTCTACCATTTTGCTTACACTAGATCATCAAGCTTATATCAGGCTCTCATTATTTAACCTCTAGTTTTTGGAACTTGAGCAAGGAGTCTGAAATATTGCCTGATGATCTTAGCATTTAACAGCCTTTAGGACATGTGAGCAAGCAGCCTGCTGTCTGAACTGCTGAACTAGGGTTTGTCAGTTCCCAGGATAGGGCAGTGTTTCTTTCTTCTGTGCATAAGGTCGCTATGAGTCAGTTCCAACTCGATCGCACATAACAACAACAACAACAACAGCTACAAGAGTCAGGAGAAGCCTCTAGCTTGATGTCTGAGCTACAGACTTGGAACTGGTCAGCCTCTATAGCCATGTGAAGCATTATTAAGATAAATTTATCTTATTAATTAGTTTAAAAAAACAACAATGACAACAAATTATAAAGTTATCAAAACAATCCATTAAAGTGAAAAATAAAATTCATATTCCAAGCTGATATATTTGACAAAGTTCATTCGGAAAATTTCTAAAAATTAATACAATTTCCTTGATTTTTATAGTTAACTGTATCCTTTGATCCTGACTTTCCTCAAAAAAAGTACTTATTCTTTGTCAAAGACAGGATTATTTCCCTCCTTCCAGATTCTATTTTAAATCAGCACCAATTCCATTTTTGAAAAATCACACACACACACACACAACTTCTAAAATTTCAGATATTTCTTGAAATGCAGCAAATCTTTTGATGAAAACACTATCAGGATTGAAAGAAGAATCATTAACAACCCTTGAGAGTCACATGACATAAAGTTGCTTGCTGAGGCTGAGGAAGGCATGAAGCATTAACTTATGAACATCAAATCCTACAGCTTTCAGTATGAATTCCATCTGAACACATGAAAAGATAATATTCACACAACTGGACCAATACACAACATTATAATAAATGGATAAAAGTTTAAAGCTGTAAAGGATTTCATTTAACTTAGATTTCACAATCAGCACTCATAGATTCAACAGTCGATAAATTTTCATCGAGCAAATCAACTCCCAAAAACCTATTTTAAAAAGTTATTTAAAAGTGTTAAAAAGCAATGATATACTTTTAATGACTGAATAAAGTGTA
>NW_006408980.1:1146987-1150243 GCF_000296735.1 Chrysochloris asiatica
CTGTTTCATTCTGTTGTGCATTGCATAACTATGAGCTGGTACTGACTCGATGACAGCTAACAACAGCAGCGACTTTTCATGCTTTTGATAACATTGCTTTCCTTAATGTGCTTGTGCAAACTGCTACATTGTTGTAGCTTAAAAACAAACAATAACATCAAATGTGGGTAGAAACGTGCTTATTACACATTCTTGAGTTTTGACTTTTGAAGTCCAAAATATTGCAGAGTCATGTGTCTTTTATTTTCTTAAGGGAAGAATGCTGTTGGCATTCTTTGATGTTTCTTTGACTGTGGCCACATCACTTCAATTCTCACATCACTTTCTTCAATGTATTCCTTTCTTTAGAATTCTGTTTTTTCTATATTATAAGAATAAATGTGATTTGGGGATCATTTGAAGACTCTAGGATACACTTCTACTTTCAAATCCTTAATTTATTTAGACAGTTTACAATGATATTTACTCTTTTGTAATATTACGTAATATTCACAGGTTCTTGGGACAATAACATGTACATATTTGGAGGGACTGGCTTTTAGCCCACTGAAATGACAAACTTTATTTTCCAACATAGGTTTTGTGGGCATTATTTAGAATGTTCAAAATTAAGACTTACTTACATGCATGCAACATGTAGTAAACCAGTAAATATGCTAAGTCAGAGTAACAAAATTTTATACAGTTTCAAAATTTTATAAGTCTATAAAATTTGTCTATGCTTACAAAAAAGGAAAAACAATGCACTAACATAATTAATTTCCCCTCATTAATAACATTCTGCGATGCCTATTCCACTTCCTCTCATTACATTATATATTCTTACTTCAATGGCTAAATGCAGCATTTTCAGAACCCCATGAGGCATATGAGTATATTCAATTCCTGTAGTTGCTATAGCTATTTATCACTGCTGAACTGTGTAAAAGTAGCAGAATATTTTTTTGCATACTATTTCGAAGTTCAGAAGTCTGAAATCAAAGTGCCAGTAGAACTGCAGTCCCTGTAGATGGTGGAACATCTATTCCTGCTCTTTTCTAGCTTCTAGGGGGGTTGCCATTTTGCTTCATTTGATTTGTAGCTTCATCATTCCAATGTCTGTCTCTGTGGTCACACAACCTTTTCTTTTGATTGTATCAAATCTCCCTATTTATCTCCCTTGTAAAAAAACATGTGATTGTGTTTATCAACAACTAACAGATAAGTAAACATAATCTCTTCATCATAAAATCTCTAACTTAATTATATCTGTATAGTCTTTATCATCTGGGGTAATATTTATAGGTTGCAACAATAAAGTTAAGACATACTTTGGAAGCCATTATCAGTCTACCACATGCATATCAAGGAATATTCAGACAAAAATTTAGCACAAAATTTTCTGTTGAAAATCATATTATAAAGTTTGATTCACCACATAGATGCTGTCCTTCCAATCACCCAAATCTGACTTTGTTGATAACTTTGATTTCACTTCAGCTGTATTGCTAAACTTTGATTTATTTCTGCCTCAGTCCCATTTAAAAGTTGAATTTTTGCTTTACCAGACAAAATTTAATTTAACTTACTTTCCTGAATGCCAAATTGCATTGATTCCAAGGTAGAATTCTCCACAAATACAGTTATTAGTCCTTAGAACCAACCCTTTGCTATACAACACTTAGTTCATACCCTGGTTTTGGATGAGTGTTTAATGTCACTGAATGATGGGAAAGATAGAGACATTGACATAATTTGAATCATAAAGGATATTAAAAATAACACAGAAAACACCTCAGTAAGTTGAAGGTGATTGTGCATGTAATGCATGATTGATTCAGAAATCCCATAATATAATTGTGTAGCATAATTAAACTAGGATTCAGACAGCTTGAATTGATATGTTGCTTCTTGACTTTGAATAATAAGTTTTACTATCCTAAGATTTAATTTCATCTTTTGTATATAGCTTTGAGGGAGTCCTGGTGTGGCAATGTGGGTTAATGTGCTGGACTACAAAGTCACTTTGAACTGCAAGGTTGATGGTTCACGCTCACCAACCACTCCTTGGACACCCTATACAGGGTCGCTATGGGTTGGAACTAACTTAATGACACTTTCACTGCAACAATGTATACCTTTGATATTTACTAAAACTACAGAACAAGGATTTGTTGAATAAGCAAATGTTGTTGACCAAAGCACACACACAGGAGATATGTCTTGTTGGTGGATTTTGGGAAACATAAGATGTCAGCAGTGATATCAGCTTTTCTTGTATGGAAGATGTAAATAAAATGATGCAGCATAGCTATAAGGTAGCATTTGTGAGGCTATCCCTCATATCCTAAGAAATGAAGAAAAGACTAATTTAATAGTCATGTATTATAGATTCATAGAACTAATGTGAAAAAATTACTATAAACCAAATTACATTAAAAAGAACATATTCTCTGACAGAATTTTAAATTCAAGGAGTCAAGAGAGTGGGCTTATTCCAGATACTATGAGAAATAATCACTTCAAGTCTTTCCAATGAGTGATTTCACTCACTGATAGTCCTGGAATCCACAAAAATTCCAATTCTTACCTTATTTTCAAATTTATTTCTCCTAATGTTTTCTTTTCATATTACTAAACTCCGTATCTAGGATACAAATCTAGGAAAATTGGAAGTTGTCAAAATGAAATCAATTGCATAAACATAGAACAAATATGCTTCACACATGTGCTATTGGGCTGAAACAAACTGGTATTGATCATTTTTAATCAGACAACCACATGGTTTACTATGTCAGGAAAGATGAATTGAAGAGGAATAACATAATATTTATCATAAAAAACAAAACAAAACAAAACAAATACATTTCAAGATCTACCTTAAAGTACAACAATGTCTGTCATAAGGTAATATCCTACAAGGAAGACCAGTTAATACAAGTATTATTCAAATTTACACACCAACCACTAAAGCTATTGATGAAGAAATTGAAGAATTCTACCAACTTCTATATGAAATTTATCAAACATGGAATCAGAATGTATTGATAATTACTGGTGATTGCAATGCAAAGATTAGAAACAAAATAAAAATTTTCTGAAGAAAATGAAAACAAGTCCACGAGAGCCAAAATATGACCTTGAATTGATCCCACCTGAATTTAGAGATCATCTGAAGAGCAGATTTGATGCATTAAACATTAAAGACTGAAGACCAGAAGAGTTGTGGGATGACATCAAGAACATCATATATGAGGAAAGCAAAAAGTCATTAAGA
>NW_006408980.1:1152678-1155175 GCF_000296735.1 Chrysochloris asiatica
TCCTCTTCACTTTCAGCAAGCAAGGTTGTATCATCTGCATATCACAGGTTGTTAATGAGTCTTCCTCCAATCCTGACGCCATGTTTTTCTTCATAAATTTCTTCCAGAAATCCATTGTTTTCTGGATCAAGACACTCAGTTGTTCCCAGAGCCACCATCTTGGGAGAGAATATCTTGATTGTATCAGGACTGATAGTTTCAGGAGAGAACATCTTGATTGTATCTTGATTATATCAGGATTCTATCAAAATTGATATTGAAATTTAAAGTGAGAGTATTGACATAAAATCAAATGGCCACCACTTGTCTGTCTGTTGTGCTGTAGTGGATTGAGTTGCTGTGATTCTGAGGCTCTGCCTCTGATAATTTGAATAACCAGCAGGGTCACCCATGTGCTTCCAGACAAAGACAGACTAGGAAGAAAGAGTGACGAACTACTTCCGAATCGCTAGTCACTGAAAACTCTATGAACAGCAGAGAAACACTAACCATTAGAGAGGTGCAAATCAAAACAACAATGAGATATCATCTCACACCAACAATAACAGCAAAGATAAAAAATGTAGAGGACAATAAATGCTCGTGGAGATGTGGAGAGAATGGTACACTCCTGCATTGCTGGTGAGACTGCAAAATGGTCCAATCTCTCTGGAAAGCAATATGGCATTTCCTCAGAAGTTTGAAAATAGAAATACCTTTGATCCAGAAATTCCTCTACTTGGTATTTACCCACAAGAAAAACGAGCCACAACTCGAGAAGATATATGCACACCAATGTTCACAGCAGCACTATTTACAATAGCAAAAAATGGAGACAGCCAAAGTGCCCATCAACTGAAGAATGGATAAACAAACTCTGGTACATACACACAATGGAATATTATGCTACCTTGAAGAATAACAAGGAAGCTGCAAACCACTGCATAACATGGATGAAACTTCAGGACATTATGTTGAGTGAAATTAGTCAGTCACAAAAAGAGAAATACTTCATAGAACCACTACTGTAAAAGACTAAGAAAAAGAACTATACTAAAGGTAGGTAGGGGGAATTCTTTGTTGATTGCTGGGATGTTGGAGGAAGGTGAGGGAAGGGAGAGGAAGGTGGAGCACAGGGTAGGGATTAGACACAAGAAAGTTTGGGTGCTGGGGAGGGGGGCAATATACAAGAAGGGAGAGGGGAATGGAAGAACAAAGCAGATGGGAGAACAATTAGGCCAGGCTGAATGGGCTAAGTGGGATAGAAGTAAAGAATGATGTATACATAACCTTGGAATTACAGGGCTCTGCGATACAGAGATTGAGCCATGGTTGGAGTGGAGAAAAAAGGGCATTAATGTTAAGCTGTTTGACTGTCTTTTGAATCTTGGTTTTCCTTGCATTATATTATAAAATAGACACTGGAGGGGAAAAGAAAGGAATAGCCAGAAACATCACCATAGAAAGCTTGTAAGTCCGTCTTCTGCCTATAACTGATTGGAATACCTAAAATGGGGCTACAGTGTACCCAGTGAAGGGGGATTCCTGCGAATCCTCTGTAATACATAAGACTATAGGTAGAAGCCTGAACCACATCCAGATCTCCAGAGATGGGAAATTTCCACTTGAAAGGACGAGCAGACCATCCTGGAGTGGCTAGAAGAACAGAAGATACTTCTTGAAAGAAAGACCTACAGGAAAATACAAAACAATAGAGGCAGCAGGACTGTTACTACAAGAACAAACAAGTTGCTTGCCCAGGAAACATCAAGGCAAGTGGTCGGGTCCTCTCGGTGCAAACCCCCTCCCAAGAAAATGACTCAATGGGAATACACGCTCTGATTGGTGACCACGCTAGTCACCGATAAGGGGAAGTGAGGGAAAAACCGCAATTAAGTGGTGAGCTAAGCCCTACATATGGAGAGTGAAGAGTGCAACGGATAAAAAGAGAGGACATATGCACAAGAACACCCACACTTGCACATAATACCCACTTGACCTCGCTTCAATGAATGGATGATCAGAGCTCAACCAGAAGAAGAAAGAAGATGGAAAAAAGAGTAATCTCATACAATTTGATGAATTTGACCTACACCTATGGAAGCAGTAGCTCAAAAGAGGGAACAAATCCTTATAGCAAGAATCATTCTTACCCCCTCCATACACAGAGTAGACAGGGATGGGCAACTTGGAAGTTGGGTACCCAAAATGTGGTGAGGGGGGGCAGAGGCTACAAAGGCAAGAAGTGACTAGCTTACAAGCTTTCAAGAGAGAACCTAGAGCCAGGAGGCCAGGAGGAAGGCAGAATCTCCAGTGAGTAGTATCCAATCTGTCTAGGCAGAGTTGATGAAATGAAATGCAGATGGCTTTCTTGTGATACAATAGTGAATGATTGTTATCAGGACTGATTGTGAGGGTTGGAAATGTAAAGGTAGATGTTTTATAGCAAGGAAGGGAGTGATTAACTTTCCAGTCTAGGAGCGGACTGCAATTGTTGCTGTTAAGTGCTTTTGAGTCA
>NW_006408980.1:1155725-1165062 GCF_000296735.1 Chrysochloris asiatica
AACTCATAACAACCCTGTATAGCGTCTCCAAGGAGTTGCTTATGGATTTGACCTGTCAGCCTTGCAGTCCAAGCCTACCTTTCTGTTCAGTGCTTTATCCTACAGTGCCACACCAGGACTTCCATATACAGGTATGGCAGAACATACTTCTATATTGTTTATTTATCTATTTATTTAAAATTTGTCAATGAATATACTCTAGTAAAGCATAGAAGGAACTAAGTTATGAAAATGTATTAGCCAAAAACAAGTAGTCACTGGATGTGGGGGCTCCAAACCACTAGAGGGTCATCTAGGTCAATTTGCATCTCTTTCACAAAGACAATGTTCTACATCCTACTTTGGTGAGGAGTGACTACAGTCTTAAAATCTTGTAATTAGCCATGTAAAGTGCAACTACTGATCTATCCCCATCCAGAGCAAATAAGAGTGAAGAAAATTAACAATTAAAGGACACAATTGGTCCAAAAGACTAATGGACAATGTAAATCAGAGTCCACTATCCTGAGACTAGAAGAACTGGATAATGCCTCAATACTTCTACTGAATGATCTGATCAGGATTACAATAGAAAGAAACAGTCAGGAAAAACAAAAACAACTGTGAACAAAAATTTAAATAATATTAAAGTTCACACTAGTGTCTTACAGACACTAGTAGAACCCTTGTGACTATATCCCTTAGACATACTTTTAAAGACTGGAACTGAATTCACTCTGTGGATCAACTTTCCGTCAGATAATAGACCTACACAATGAACGATAGTACCAGCATGTAACATATTCCTCAGAACAATTAACCATATGAGAGTAAAGGGCAATATTTACCCAAAAGCAAAGTTCATAAAGCATGACAGAAAGGGAAGGAAAGAACAAATGAAAACTGGGAACCCAGAAAGGAAGTGAGAAAAGTGTTATTACATTGAAGAGAGTGCAACTAATGTCATGAAACAAAATGTGTATAAATTATTGAACTGAAAACAAATTTACTCTAAACTTTCATCCAAATCAGAAAAAAAGTCTGATTTTCAAAAACATTTATGAAATTTGTTTAAAAAACTACTACTGATAAGACTATGGGTTTATTTAAGCTCCAGGTAATTGTGAAATCTCCAATTAGAGAAGATTGTATCTCACCACCTGAGATACCAACATGATAAAAAGGTAGAGAAAAAATTAAGGAAAGCAAAATGAAGCCTGCTGAATCCATAGTGATCCCAGAGTGACTATGAACTTTCCTCAGGTTTCAGAGGCTTCAGCAGCAAACTTAAAAAATAGACTTAGTTTATAGTGTTACCAGACTATCTTAGAAAAAATATCCAGTTTTCAATGGCAAAAATAAAAAAAAAATAGAAATATGTAAAGGCACATGAAAAAGGGACACATGCAGAACAAAATTTGAAACAACAGAAAATATTAAAAAATTTAAAAAGCAAAAGGTAAAATCTTGAAAATGCCAAGAGAAAAATGACTCATAACTTGCAAGGTAACCTGAATAAGATAAATAGCTGACTGATGATGGAAGGCCAGAAGGCTTTTGGATGATACATTTTAAGATCTGAGAAAAAAAATCAAATCTTAAAACTATGTATTCTATCACTACCAAAAACTCTTTCAAAAATGACACCATTAATAATAAGTACTTGTCAAACGTGTTGCTATTGTTAGGTGCTGTTAAGTTCATTCCAACTCATAAGGAATCTATGCACAACAGAATGAAACACTGCCTAGTCCTGCACCATCTTTAAAATTGTTACCTCTGAAGTCCTTACTGTTGAAATGGTGTCATTCCATCTCATTGGATGTCTTCATCTTTTTCAATTACCCTTCAATTTACCAAGCATAAGGTCCTTCTCCAGGGACTGATATCTCCTGAAAAGATATCTGAAGTATGAGAGAGAAAGTCTTGTTAACCTAAGTTCTAAGGAGCATTCTGACTGTAGCATTCAATGAAGGGAGATAGACAGATTTGTATGCTCTTCTAGCAGCCCATGATACTTTCAACATCATTCTTCAACACCATAATCTAAATGCAGCTATTCTTCCTTAGTCTTTATTACTTATTGACCAATATTGACATGCATATAAGGCAATAGTAATACAATGACTAGAGTCAGCTACATGTAGTTCTAAAACTGCTCTTGAAAACCTTAGGGTTTATTTTTTGTTTGCTTTGTTTTTACAGCAGCAGCAGAAGCAGCTTTGCCTAAAGCAATGCTTGATTGTCTTGACTGTTGGTTCCAAGAGTGTTGAATGTGAATCCAAGCAAAATAAAGTTTTTGACAACTTTATGTCTTTTCTCTGTTTATCATGATTTTATTTAGTAATCAAATTATGAAGAATTTTGTATTCTTTACATTAAGGTGCAATCCAAATTAAAAGTTGTAGACTTTGATCTTTATCAGTGTTTCAAGTACCCTTCTTATTGTTGTTAGGTGACATCAAGTCTTTACCAACTCATAGTAACCTTATGCAAAACAGAATGAAACACCACACAGTTCTGCACAAATCTCACAATCATTGTTATATTTGAATCCATTGTTGCTCCACATGGCCAATCCATTTCATTGGAGATCTTCCTCCTTCTCCAGAGACTGGTCCCTCCTGATAATATGTCTTAAGTATGAGAGTTGAACTCTGGATATCTTGGCTTCTAAGTAGCATTCTGCCTGTACTTCTTCTAACACAGATCTGTTTGTAATTTTGGCAATTCATGGTACTTTAAATATCCTCCAACACCATAACTCAAATGCATCAATTCTTCTTGGTCTTCCATACTCACGGTCCAACTTTCGCATGTGAGGTATACTCAGAGTCATCATTTGATTCTTATGGACTTGTTTTAATTTTCTTCAGCTTCAGCCTGGACTTCCATATGAGCAATTGATGATCTGTTCCACAGTCTTACCCTAACCTTATTTTGGCTGATGCTATTGAATTTATTAATCGTCTCCTCACATAAAAATTGTCAGTTTGATTCCTGTGTAATGTTTCATAATGTCCACATGTATAGTCACCTATTATGTTTCTGAAAAGAGATATTTACAATGAACAAATTATTGGTCTTGAAAAATTTTTATCATGTGATCTCTAACATCATTTATATCATCAAATCCGTATTTTCCAAATGTATAGTAACTTTCTTTCTCTTTATTTTCAACTTTCATATTCCAATCACCAGTAATTTTCAATGCATTTTGATTGTGTGTCTTATCTATTACAGAATGGAAAGGCTGATGTTGTTGTTGTTGTTAAGTGCCGTCAAGTCAGTTCTAACCCATAGCAGCCCTGTACAGGGTTTCCGAGGCTGTAAATCTTTATGGGAGCAGATAGCCTCATCTTTCTCCCGCGGAGTGGCTGGTAGTTTTGAACTGTTGGGCTTAAGGTTCACAGCACAATTAGTAACCACTACACTACCTAAGGTTGATAGAAATCTTTATTTTCATCGTCGTTGGCTTTATTGGTTGTTGAGTAAATTTGAATAAAAATCACAATGATTGATTACCCTGGTAGTCATATGGGCATTTTCCTATCACAGACAGCATTCTATTTCACAATAGATTAAAAAAAAAAAAAAAAAAAAGGCTCTTTTTGATTATGACTACGTCATTCTTCTTCAGTCTGTCTTTCTCAGAATAGTAATCCATGTGATGATCTGATTCAAAATGGTCAATACCCTTCCATTTCACCATACTATCAATTTTTCTACAGTCTTCTTTATTCACTATCCAGCTTTCACATGCATATGAGGTTACTGAAAATACCATGGCTTGGGTCAGGCATACCTTAATCTTCAGGGTGACATCTTTACTCTTCAACACTTTAAAAAGGTCTTGTGCAGAAAGTTTACCTAATGCAATACATCATTTGATTTCTTGACTGCTTTTTCCATGAGTGTTGAGAGTTGATCCATTCAGAATGGTTAATCTCTTTTTCTTCCTAGTCTGTCTCAGTCAGGAAGCTCCAGTTAAACCTGTCTTTGATGGATAACTCTGGAAACTAAATGGTGGCATAATTTCCAGCATCACAGAAACACTCAAACCACCACAGTATAATAAACTGACAGACAAGTGGTGTATGGGATATTCTAGTCCAATTAAATTCAAAGGAGAGGAAGTAGTTCAGAAGGTTATATTCATTGTTTTTCTGAAGTTCAAAGGGGAAATCTGGCTAGATTTTTTAAAGTACATAGGAAAACAATAGGGACTTATTAAGAAGTTTGAAAAACATGGAAAACTGCTTTGGTGATCCAAAGCAGGAAAGTGTGCTAAGGAATTTTTCCCATTACAATCAGGCAACTTTTCATTCATTGTGGATTATCCTACATGCATTTCATTTGCAAATCTTACATCATCCACCCTATAGTGCTTATACAGACTCCTTTTACTCCCAAAACTCAAAAGATTTTTGAAAGTAATAAAATTTGAGTCCCCTGAAGATGTCAAAATTTCAATTTCAATGTAGTAAAAATCAGAGCACAAAATTATTTGGTAAAGTGTTGGTAAAGAAGGATATTTTATCAAACAATAGCTTCTGAAGTTTTTGTTTAATAAATGTTTCTGCTATTTTATAGAGTAATTTTAATTGACACTAATATCTGTCAGAAGATTTTTATTACAAAAGAAAACATAAAACTACCTTACTAAAATGAGCAAGAGACTTTAATAAACTTTTGTCAGAGAAGATATGCTCTGTATGACTAAAATTTCAAGAGAAGTCTTTATATATATATATTTTTAGTCTCTTTGGTACTCAATAAGACCTTACCTCAAGTTGCTCCATTTTTTGCCAAATATATCACCCATTTAATAGGAAAGATTCTTAGCCTAGCTAGTTCTCCAGTCAGCAAGGCAAGTTGGATTTCACCTGATCTGTAATTTAATGAATTTGTATGCCAAAGCAACAAAAATAAAAAAATAACAGCAATAAAAATTGAAATCTTTCAAGAAAGTGAGGGAGCACTGGAGGCACTCACTCATCTCTGCCAAGAAATTTGGAAGACAACTATCTGGCCGACTAATTGGAAGAGATCCATATTTGTGCCCATTCCAAAGAGAGGTGACCCAACGGAATGCGGAAATCATCGGAAAATCTCTTTGATATCCCATGTGAGTGAAGTTTTGCTAAAGGTAATACAGAAATAGCTGCTAGCAGAAACTATCAGAGGTTCGAGTTGGTCAGATATTGTCTTCCAAATTTCTTGGCAGAGATGAGTGAGTGCCTCTTGTGCTGCCTCACTTTCTTGAAGGATTTTAATTTTTATTCCATCAATTCCTGGTGCCTTGTTCTTTGCTAATTCCTTCATGCACCTTGGACTTCCTCCTTCAGTATCATGTTGTTGTTGTTAGGTGTCATTGAGTTCGTACCAACTCATAGCGACCTTATACACAACAGAACAAAACACTATCGGATTCTGGTCCAACCTCTGTCCAGTTTTCACATACATACAAACATATTGAAAATGTCATGGCTTAGATCACAAACATTTTACTTCTCAAAGTGACATCTTTGCTCTTTTATGCTTTAAAGAGGCCTTTTGCAGCAGATTTGCCCAGTACCATATATCTTTAATATCTTGACTGCTGAGCATTGATTATAGATCCAAGAAAAATGAAATACTTGACAACTTCATCTTTTTCCCTATTTACCATTATGTTTCTTACTGGTCTAGTAGTGAATAGTGAGAATTATTGATTTATAATCCATACTGAGGACTATATTCTTTGATACTCAACCATATGAGCTTTAAGTTCTCTTTGAATTCAGCAAAGTAAGGTAGTGTCATCTGCATATTGCAGGCTGTTAATGAGGCTTCATCCAATCCTGATGCCACTTTCTTCTTCTTTATATAGTTCAGCTTCTTAAATTATTTGATCAGAATGTGATTGAATAATGGATACACCCCTGGCATGTACCTTTCCTGGTTTCAAATCACTCAGTATCCCCTTGTACTGTTTGAACAACTGCCTCTTGGTCTATGTACATTTTCAACATGAGCACACTTTAATGTTCAAATGGAACAAGGGGATGCTGCATATTTGAAAATCAGAAAGGTATGTGTCATATTTTTAAACTTCTATGACCATTATTCTTTATATAAGCTGAGCAAATCTGAGAAGTTGGAATATGTGAAAAAGGAAATGGCTTAAGGAATGGAGGAAGCCTCATTGAGAATCTGATATATGCAGATAGCTAATCTTACTCACTTAAAGTGAAAAGAATTTGAAGCACTTGCTGAGAAATATCAAAGAATAAAGCTTCCAAAATGGTTTACAACTCAGTGTAAATAAAAGAAAAATCCTCACAACTGGACCAATTAAACAGCATCATAATAATCAGAAATGATTGAAAAGATTCATCTTAATTGGATCAATAATCAGCATTCATGGAAGCCAAAAACAAAAAAA
The DNA here is from genome assembly GCF_000296735.1 of Chrysochloris asiatica. Taxonomy (NCBI): domain Eukaryota; kingdom Metazoa; phylum Chordata; class Mammalia; order Afrosoricida; family Chrysochloridae; genus Chrysochloris; species Chrysochloris asiatica. Next base: position 1,162,132 of record NW_006408980.1, read on the forward strand.
CAAACCCAATTCCAATGAGCCAAATTTGGTCCTTGTTAACATCATAGGACAGAGTAAAATTGATCCCTAGGGTTTCTAAGTCTGTTCATCTTTAAGTGATTCCTGGTGTGTTGCTGTAGGATATGCACTGGACTGATAACTACAGTTGGGTAGTTCAAACTCAACAGCTACTCCTTGGAAACTGATACATGGTCACCAAGAGTCAAACTGACTAGAAGGTTCTTAACAACAACAACAGAAACAATAGCCACAAGGCTTGTAATTCAAACTCACCAGTTGCTAAGTCAGAACCAACTTCATGACACTTAACAACAACACAGCTTTAAGAAGGCAAACAGCCTCAACTTTCTCCCTTAGAGAAATTGCAGCGTTCAAAATGTTGACCTTGCAGTTAGAAACCTAGGTTGTAAGCAGCTTTCAACCCATCAAACAACATACTGCATTGTACAAATCTTCAAAAGACCCCTTGAGAGTTTTAAAGAGAAAGATGACACTTTAAATATTATTCATAATTACCCCAAAATGGAAACACCCCAATATTTTTAACTGGTAAATAAATAAATGACTTATTGTATCTTCATGCAATAGGCTACTGAAATAAAATGATTGTAGTATGGTTTAAGAGATTAACTAAGACAATTAAATAAAAAAAATAAAAAAAACTTTTGCTTACAAAAGGAGAGAGAAAAATAATCTGATTCTTATTTGGTCATAAACCCAAGAAATTATCAAATAGCCACAGAAGACATTTTGTCTCCTAAATCAGTTATGGAGTCAAGATGTGATGCTATAGGATAAGCCCAGGACTTCAAGGTTGGTTTGAACTGCAAGGTCATCAGTTCAAGTTCACCCTTTGCTCTTTGAAAACTCTACAGGAATAGTGAATAGTTGAAATATACTCAAAGGCACTCACTGCTAACAACAGTAAACCGTTACAGTTTGGCTTCATGCTATAACTTTTCAAATACAGCTTATATTAGCATGCTTTCCTGTCCACTACTCATGCTGAAGTCAGCCAGTTCCTTAACTTTATGTGAAGTCTGCCAAAATCCTGACTCTCTTGGTTTTGTTATTCAATCCCTTCACTTCTCAGTTGAAGAGATAATGTGTTCTATTGCACAAGACCTCTTTAAAGTGTTCAAAAGCAAAGATGTCAATTTGAAGACTAAGGTGCTCCTGACCCAAACCATGGTATTTTCAGTAGATTCATACACATGTCAAACTTGGACTGTAAATAAGGAAGAACTTAGAATAATTGATGCATTTGAACTATGGTGTTGGAAAAGAATATTAAAAGTACTATGAAGTAGAATAAACCAATCTGTGTTGGAAGAAGTACAGCCAGAATGTTCCTTAGAAGCCAGAGCTGCCAGACTTCTTGTATCATACTTTAGACTATTCCCTGGAGAAAGATCTCATGCTTGGAAGAATGCAGGGTCAGCAAGAAATATGAAGACACTCAACGGTATTGATTGATACCGTGACAGCATCACTCGCCTCAAGCATAACAATGAATGTGAGAATGGCACATGACTGGTAAGTGATTTGTTATGCTGTGCATAGTGTGGCTATGAGTCAGAACTGACTTGAGGGCACCTAGCAGCAATAACAATGTAAGTATATTAAACTTTCTTAAACAATATGTTCAAGGGAAACTGGAATTGTTAAACAGCTCAGTTGCTAACTAAAAGTTTACCAGTTCCGCCAAACAGCCAATCAAAAATAGAAGATGTGATAGCCTGCTTCCATAAAGATGAAAACAGCTTATGGGCAACTGTAATCTGTCCTATAGGGTAACTGTGAGTTGGAATCAACTGGATAGCAACAAGATAGAAGTTAATACATTCATCTTAGACACATGTAAGTGATGGCCTCTCCTCTCAATATCATGTCATTGTGTTGGAGATAATTTTTCACGAGTATTAAGACCAAAAACAAATCAGTTCTCATTCATGGGAAATCATGTGTGCACAATTAAACTGCACTCCCTATTTTTCAAGCCTGTGATCTTTGGAAAACAAATGAGCATATCTTTCTTCTGAATTGATTTATGGTTAATTTGAACTGCCAGTCTTTCTGCTAATAGTTGAGTGTCATCCAATTTACAAAGGAAGTACTTGATGAATTGATGTCAAACAAGTACTCACAATGCAATTGTAAGCAAAAATTATGATACCGACAATGGATTTAATATATCCGAGGAGACCATAAGAAACATTAAATAGTGAGAAAAGCCTAAAGGGGAAGAAAATGTAGACTAGAATAACTGCCAAGGACCAAGAGCTAAATCATGAGATTATTAAAAGTTATTTTTGATTACCTGAATTGTGAATATTTTAATTCCTTGGCTAACACTGTGCCAGTCTAAATTTGTTATTTACTTTAGACTGAACAGGGCATAAGTTAAGGCCTGCTAACCTCAAGGCAGAGAGAAGAGAAAATGTCTAGAATCTATCAACATAATGATAGTACCATCTGGGCAGGTCCTGTTTGCCTCCTAGGCATTTCAGAATTTACTCCTCTACAATTTCCAGTTACAAGTAAGCATGTATTGTATAGCTACATAATTCTCAACCCTACTTTTTTATATGTCATATGAGCACATGTAATACTTAATTCAATGAATACAAAAACACTGTTAATATTTTTCTTCATATTACTGACTTTTTTTTCAACTCAAATGTTTTTCAATTCTCAAACATTATACAACTATTCTAAGACAATTCAAGCAGATACATTTTGGAAATGTAATTTTTCCCTTATGAAATTCCTTTCTTCTTCATTTCCATTTTAGAAAATCATCTCTATAGCTTATTATAGTTCACCTACTGTGTCACTGTAGGATCAGCACTGGACTGCGAGCCACAAGGTCAGTACTTCAAAGCCACCAGCTGCTCCTCAGAAACACTATATAGGGTCACTATGACTCAA
>NW_006408980.1:1165687-1166598 GCF_000296735.1 Chrysochloris asiatica
CAATTCTCCCAGATTGAGAAATGCTGAACATGTTCTTCCTTTTAGATATTCTAACTCCAGATCTTTGCACAGTTCATTAAAATATTTGGTTTTGTCTTCTCAAGCTGTCCTTTGAAATATTCCATTCAGCTATATTTCTTCCTCATATGTTCCATTTTCTTTAGCATCCCTACACTGGAGAGTAAGTTTCAGAGTCACTTCTGATATCCATTTCAGTTTTTTTCATACCAAAGGAAAAAAAAGAAAGAAAATAATAATAATAAAAATATTGCAAGTAGATTGCTACAGGTTTTGTGCTACTGAAGAATTAGTTCTTGGTGACACGTGAAAACTAATGTGTGAGTCCAGTGTATAGAAATTCAAATAAGTCATGTATGAAACTCCCAATTATTAAATTAGATATAAAAACTCTTATTTAACCAACAAATATATAAGAGTTTGAAAGAGGATATTTGTATATGACTATTTCCTTATCCTGTAAACATAACTATGAATGTGATGAAGCACACACTGAGAAAAACAAAGAAAATTTCCCAGATATTAATAAAGACATTAAGGCAATGACTTGCTGGGTCTGGGTGCTCAGGACCATATTTTCATGGAACACAACAGTCAGCTGGCATAACTTAGTCCTCAAAGAAGCTTCTACTTTAGTGAGTGTTTCCAAGGAACTTTAGTGAGGATTTCCAAAGAATAGCTAGTGAGGTTGAATCGTGGGTCTTACAGTTCAAAAAGACTTTGCAGACCAGCCAGTACCTGCCATGTCACATATATATGTCCCACTCTTCTTCCCCTACCAATTCAGCCTATGTCTCAGTACAAGTTGTTGTTGTTGTTGTCAGGTGCCATCGAGTCGGAACCGACTCATAGCGACTCCATGCACAGCAGAACGAAACAATGTTCGATCCTGG
>NW_006408980.1:1169118-1170191 GCF_000296735.1 Chrysochloris asiatica
GTCTTCATGTTTGTTGGCTGCCAGAACAGCTTCCTAGGTGATCTATCTGTTCATGTCCTGCACCTATTTTTACATAGAGATGCTTATATTTTCCTTATAGAGGTGCTGTTGCTGTTGTTGTTGTCAGGTGCCATCGAGTTGGTACTGACTCATATTGACCCTATGCACCGAAATGGATATCAGAATAGACTTTGAATCTTTTTCTCTTACATAGAGATGCTTAAGTAAATTAAAGAAATGAGGAGGTAAAAAAGCTGAATAAAAATTTTCAAAGGGCAATTCGAGAAAACAAAGTCAAATATTTTAATGAAACAAGCAAAAACCTCGAGTTAGAAAACCCAAAGGGAAGAACATGTTCAGCATTTGCAAACTAAAACAACTGAAAATACTCAAGCATTAACTTCCAATATTGATGGATTCTTTGGATAAAATATTAAATGAGGCAGAAAGCATCAACAGAAGATGGAAGTAATGCACAGAATCACTATACCAAAAAGAAATTGTTGATATTCAAACTTTTCAAGAAGCATATGATCAAGAGTCAATAAGTCAAAGGAGAACTGAAGGCATTGGCAAACAAGACTTCTGGAATTGACAGAATGCAAATTGAAATCTTTCAACAACCTGATGCAGCCCTGGAGGCACTCTCTTATTGATGTAAAAAAATTTGCAAGACAGCTACTTGGCCAACTGACTGGAAGATATCCAAATTTGTGCCAATCCTAAAGAGAGTTGACTCAACAGAATGTGAACGTCATTAGACAATATCATCAACATTGCATGCAAGTAAAATTTCCATAAAGATATTTCAAAAATGGCTTCAACAGTAAATTGACAGGGAACTACCTGAGGTTCAAGCTGCATGAAGACAAGGAAGTGGGATAAGGGATATCTTTGTTGATGTAAACTGGATCTTGGCTGACAGTAGAGAATACAAGAGAGATATTTGTTTTTGTTGTTGTTAAGTGTTGTCGAGTTGGTTCTGACCCTTAGCAACACTGTATAGGGTTTCCAAGGAATTTGAACTGGCAACTTTGTGGTTCAAACAGAATTTGCAGTCAAGTGTACTAATC
>NW_006408980.1:1170651-1171166 GCF_000296735.1 Chrysochloris asiatica
AAGCAGCAATCAACAAATCAAATGACATATTGCATTAGGCAAATCTGTTGCTTAAGACCTCTATAAAGTATACAAGAGCATAGATGTCAGTTAGAGAACTTAAGATGCACCTAACCTAAGTCATGATATTTTCAATAGCCTCATAGATGGGAAAGATGGATAATGAATAAGGAAGAATATAAAATAATTGATGCATTTGATTTATTGTGTTGGAGGAAAATGTTAAAAGTAACATGGACTGCCAGAATAATAATCAAATTGGTGTTAAATTAAGTATAATCATAATGTTCCTTAGAAATCAGATGGCCAGACTTCATCTCTCCTTCTTTGGACATATTATCATGAGACATAAATTCTTGGAGAAGGATATCATGCTTGTTTTTAATCATGTTGAGGTTTTGTTTGTTTGTTTGTTTCTCTTTTATATGGTGTGACATATGTGACTTATTTCATCTACCTGCAAATGGATTTCTAGTTTTGCCAACACCCTTTGCTGAAGAGACTGTCTATTCCCC
>NW_006408980.1:1171976-1174068 GCF_000296735.1 Chrysochloris asiatica
ACACCAGGACTCCTTTGCGAATTTGGATAACCTTAATTTCATTTTCCTGGTTTATAGCTCTGGCTAAGACTTCCAACACAATATTGAATAAGAGGGGTGATAAAGGGCATCCTGTTCTGGTTCCTGTTCACAAACGGAATGCTTTTAATTTCTCTCCATTGAGTGTAATGTTGGATATTGGCCTTATATATTGCTGAGTTCCATTAAGTTGGTTACAACTCATAGCTACCCTATACAGTGTTTCCAAAGATCAGTTAGTGGGTTTGAACTGATAAACTTATGGTTTGCCATTCAGTGCTAATCCTGCAGCATCACACCAGGAGACCTAAATTTGTATATATACAAATGAGTATTTTAGAACAGTTAATTGTGCTTACTAGGAACCTGTACTTAGACCAGGAGGCAACTGTTTGAACAGAACAAGGGATCACTGAATAGATTAAAATTAGGAAAGGTGTGCCTCAGGGTTATATTCTTTTACCATACTTGTGCAAACTGTATGATGAGCAAATAATTCAAGAAGCTGAATTACATGAAGAAAAACGTGGCATAAGAATTGGAGGAAGACTCATTAACAACCTGTAATATGCAGATGCTACAACCTTGCATGCTGAAAGCAAAGAGTACTTCAAATAGTTACCGAAGAAAATCAAAGGCCACAGCCTTCAGTATGGGTTTCACCTTAATGTAAAGAAAACAAAAATTCTCACCAGTGGACCAATAAATAACATTAAGATAAATAGAGAAAAGATTGATGTTGTCAAAGACTTCATGTTGCTCAGACTGTTTAATCAGAAATTAATATTGCCGCTTGTGTTTAATTTAGGTTAACATTTATTTGATATGTTTTTTCATCCTTTAATTTTTAACCTTTGTTTGTATTTGTGTGTAAGGGTTTTTCTCTTGACGACAGCATATTAAAGGTTACTTTTTTTTTTAAATTCATTCTGCTGATCTCAGTCTCTTTGCTGATGCATTTAATCCATTACTATTTAGTGTAATTATTGGTATATGTGAATTGATTACTGTCATTTTTCTGTGTGATTATTTGTGGGCCTGCTGGTTTCTTTATTCGTCATATTTTTGTATATTGAGTTCATTTTTGTGTGTTTATATTCTTGTCAATTTCCTCATTGTTTTATTGCTTACAAAAACTTTATGGATTTTCCTTTTTTTTTGTTTGATGAGATGATGTATTTTCTTTGAAATTTCACTGAAATTTATTAACATCCTCTCTATTTTAAAATAGTATGTTTTATATTGAAATCTACTTGATGTCCTCACCATTTAGAATTACATTACTATTATTTTCACTATTTTTGCTTTGCAGTTGTCTTCATTATAAATTGATATATCTGAATCCCTTTCATCAGTTGTGTAGTTTTGTTTTATTTTGGATATTCCTATATCTGAAGCTCTAGTATTATAGTGGTTACTAGTTGGGCTTCCCACCTTAAGGTAAGAAGTTTGAAACTAATAGTGGTTCTGCAGGAGAAATACGAGGCTTTCTACTCCCATAAAGATTTACAGTCTCAAAAATCCTATACAGGGTTACTATGAGTTGGAACAGACTCCAGGGCATACAACCACCACCACTATACCTGAATTGAATTCTGGATTGTGTTGTCATAAAAGTGAATCTTTGTGTGCTTTTGTTTTGTTTTGTTGTTTGCTACTGTTGTTGATTCTCAGTCCAAACAATTTTCTTTAGTACTTTTTGAAAAGTTGGCCTGGTTTTAATAAATTCCTTTAATTTGTGTTTATGTGGAAATTTGAGGAACAGATTTTCTGTGTCAATGATTCTTGATCAACAGGTTTTATCTTTCAGAGTTTTGCACAGTTCTTCCTACTACTTTTTGCCATTTTTTTTTTCCTGTTAATTTTTTTTTTTTTTTTTTAGTTTTTTTTGTGGACTGAGTAAAACTTAACAGAGCAGATCATCTGTTTTACATTTAATAAATCATACACCTTGTTTCATTACAATGAATATAATCCTCTCCATGAACCATAAGTTAATAGTATTTCTATTCACTGTAGCTCTTTTTTTTTTTTTTAACCACTCAGGCATATGTAATAATTTACACCACCAAAG
>NW_006408980.1:1193551-1201093 GCF_000296735.1 Chrysochloris asiatica
TTGTTCTTCCATTCCCCTCCCCCTTCTTCTGTATTGACCCCTCTCTAGCACCCAAACTATCCTGTGTCTATTACCTACCCTGTGCCACACCCTCCCCTCCCCAACCTTACCCCACAACCCATATCGTGGTTATCAGCAAAGTGTCCCTCCAAATTTATTATTAAGTGCAGTTGAGTTTATTCTGACTCATAATAATCCTGAATAGGGTTTTTGATGAGTGGCTGTTGAGCTTGAACCATTGATCTTGTGGTTCAAATTGACCTTGCAGTCCAGTGCAACATCAGGAACAACAATGATATTAATGCCTATCGAGGAGGAAAATAATATTATACATAGTTTCTTCAAACTTTATACTAAGGCTAAATAGCATAGATAAATTATTATGCCCATTGTATAGGGATCATAAATTTTAGATATTCTTAAGTGTCCTTGAGTCTGTTCTGACCCATAGCAAACGTATATAGGGTTTCCAAGGAGTGGCTTGTAAGCTTGAGTGCTGAGCTTGCAGCTCAAATTGACTTTGCAAGCAAGCACATTAAACCACAGTGTTGCACCAAGAGTTTTAGATTGAGGTTAAATAAAAGTTCCATGTCCATTAATTAGTACCTGACAGGATTCAGTAGTTCAAAGCCATTAAGTGAATGCTCAGGTCCATGATCTTAAACTCTGGATAAAGTTTAATTGTTGTTGAGTTGATTCCAACCCACAGCAACCCTGTATAGGGTTTCAAGGGAGAGCTGGTGAGCTTAAACCACAGACTTTGCAGTTCAAAGACTTTGCAGTATGACGTATTAGCCCACAGCAAAAGTGAAGATGTTTTTGTTGTTGATAGGTGCCATGGAGTTGGTACAGACTCATAGCAACCAACATCACAACTGTTGCCATGCTTGAGCACACTGATTCTGCCATTTTGACAATCCAACCACTGGAGTTCTTCCTTTTTTTCTCTGACCATCCACCCTACGAAACATGATATCCTTCCCCAGTGACTGGTCCCTCCTGACAATATGTCCGAAGTATGAGAAACAAAGTTTGGCCATCCTGGCCTTCAAGGAGCTCTCTGGCTGCACTTCTGCTATCATAGATCTATTAGTTCTTTTAACAGCCCATGGCACTTTCAATATTCTCCTCCAACACCATAACTCAAAAGCATCAATTCTTCCATGGTCTTCCTTATTCACTGTCTAGCTTTCATATGCATGTGAAGTTATTGAAAATACCATGGCTTGGGTCAGGTACACCATAGTCCTCAAGCTGATATCTTTGCTCTTCAACACTTTTAAAAGTTCCTGTGCAACAGATTTGCCTAATGCAATATGTCATTTGATTTCTTGACTGCTACTTCCATGATTGTTGATGGTTGATCCAAGAAGAATAAAGTCCTTGACAACTTCAATCTTTTGTCTGTTGATAAGAATGTTGTTTATTGATCCAGTGGTGAGGAATTTTGTTTTCTTGATATTGAGATGCAATCCATACCAAAGGCTGTGATCTTTGATATTCATTCATAAGTATTTCAAGTCCTCTTCACTTTCAGCCTGAATTAAAAAGAAAAAGAAAAAGAAAAAAAAGAGCTAAAGTGAGTAGAGAGATATACTGTTAACTGATGGTACATGGAGGGGATTAAAATCACTGTAATGAAACAAGATTCAATCTTGTTTACTGTTAATTTGTTGATCTGCCCATTCAATTTTACTCAATCAACAATAAAAACCTTTAAATAAACAAATGAATAAAATAAAAAATAAAGCAGAGGTTAAAAAATATATACAACCCTCTTGGACACCTTTCTTATTTTTAAACCATTCAGTGTTCCCATGTTCTGTTCAAACAACTGCCTCTTGTCCATGTACAGATTCCTCACGAGCACAATTAAATGTTCCAGAATACACATACTTTGAATTGTTGTCCATAACTTGTTATGAGTCACACAATCAAAAGCCTTTGCATAGTCAATAAAGCACAGGTAAACATCTTTCTGATATTTTCTGCTTTCAGCCAAGATCCATCAGACATCAACAATGATATCTCTTGTTCCAAAGCCTCTTCTGAATCTGACTTGGACCTCTGGTAAGTTCTCTGTAAATGTATGCTTGCAGCCATTTCTTTATTGCAATTAGTAAAACTTTATTCACATGGAATAAACAACATAAAAGACTATTATGCCCAGATAGAATAGACAGAAATCAAATTAACTACATCTGTGGGAAGAATAGGTAGGAAACATCCATATCTTTAGCTAAAACAAGACCAGCGTAAGACTATACAATAAACCCTCAATTCCTCATATGCAAATTTAGACTGCACTGAAGAAAATTTAAACAAGTACATGAGAGTCAAATTATGCAAGTGAAAATATCTCAACTGAATTTAAGTTTCACCTCAAAACCAGATTTGATGAATTATACCAGAGGAGTTCTGGGATGACATCAAGAACATCATACAGGAAAAAAAAAAGCAAAAGGTCATTAACAAGAACAGAAAGAAGAAAAACACAAAATGGATATCAGTGGAGACTCTGAGACATGTTCTTCACTATGGAAAGGCTAAAGCGAATGGAAGAAATGTGGAGGTAAAAAAGCTGCATAGAAAATTTCAAAGGGCAACTTGAGAAGACAACCCAAACAATACAGTCAAATGTGCAAAAAATTTGAGCTAGAAAATCAAAAGGGAAGAATATGCTCAGAATAACTGAGTGATGCAGAAAGCAATAAAAGAAGATGAAAGGAATACACAGTCACTGTATATAAAAGAAATGGTTGATGTTCAACTATTTCAAGAGGTAGAATATGATCAAGAACCAATGATACTGAAAGAAGAAGTCCAGTGTGCACTCTTCAGTTGGCAAAAACAAGAATTAGCAGAAACAAGGCTCTAACAATTGATGGAATACAAATTGAAATCTTTCAACAGACTGAGGCAGTACTGGAGACACTCACTCATCTATAGCAAGAATTTTGGAAGAGAGCTACCTGGACAACTAATAAGAAGAGATCTATATTTGTGACTATTCCAAAGAGTGAGGCCCAAGGGAATGATTAAATCATCAGACAATATTGTTAATATTGCATGCAAGTAAAATTTTGCTAAAGAAAATTCAAAAATAACTGCAACAATGCATTGACAGAGTTGCCTGTGGTTCAGACTAGATTCAGATTGTGACATGAAAGGCGATTACCATTGCAGACATTAGATGCATCATGGCTGAAAGTAGAGAATACCACAAAGGTGCATGTCTGTATTTGATTGACAATGAAAAAGCTTACCATTGTGTGGATCATGACAAGCAGTGTACAATATTGCTGATAATGAATATTCCAGAGCACTTAATTGTTTTCATCATTAACCTTAACATAGAGAAACAGGCAATAATTAAAAAGACAAGTGGACACTGAATGGTTTAACATTAGGAAAGAAGTATCAAAGTTGTAGTATTTTATCATGATCAGTCTGTATGCTTAGCAAATATTCAAAGAAACTGGTTTATATGAAGAAGAACATGGCATCAGGATTGGAGGAAGACTCACTAACAACATGCAATATGAAGACGATATAACTTTGCTTGCTGAAAGCAAAGAGGACTTATAATACACTTTCTGATGAAGATCAAAGACTTCTGTATGGGCTGCAGCACAATGTAAACAAAACAAAAATCCTCACAACAACACTAATATCAAGATAAAATAAGAAAAGATTGAAGTTGTCAAAGACTTCATTTTTGCTCAGATCAACCATTACCATCCATTGAAGCAGCAATCGAGAAATCAAACAACATACTGCATTAGGTATATACTGCACAAGACCTCTTTGAAGTGTCCAGGAGGAAAGATGTCTGTTTGAGGGCTATGGTACACTTGACTCAAACCATGGTATTTTCAGTAGCCTCCCATAAGTGTGAAAGTTGATCAATACCTAAAGAAGGCTGTAGAATAATTGATTAATTTGAGTTAATGTGTTGGAAGACAATGTTAAAATACCATCAACTATCAGAAGAATAAATTAATCTGTCTTGGGAGAAGTACACTCAGAAAGCTCCTTGAAAGCCAGCATGTTCAGAGTTCATCTCTCATTCTTTAGATATGTTATCAGGAGGGACCAGTCCCCAGGGAAGTACATCTTCCTTGGTATAATGTTTGGTCATTGAAAAAGAGGAAGACCCTCAATGGGATAGATGGAGTAGAAATATCAATGGGCTCAAGTGAACCAACAAATGTGAGATTGGGGCAGGACTGGGCATTATTTCATTCTATTGTGCAGAAGGAAGCAATGAGTCAGTATCGACTTGACGGCCCCTAACAACAATATATGAAATCCCTCAATGGAACTAGTGTACTCAGTTTAGGATTGAGTTTTCAGGCAAAAGAAGAGAACATATAGGCTGTTTTTAGACCTATTGAAGTTACAGAGAGTTTGTGCACAGTACTCCTTTTTGTAAAATTTGTAACCTGAGTAGATATTGAGATAATGGCATAGAGAGCGTTAATGGTGAGAGTGATAGCATTTTAGACATTGACTGATGGAATCAAATTGATTATATAATTCCATAGTCCTAAGGATCGCTTTGAAAAACATGCACCCTAGGTGATGAAACATTTCATTTGGTTAAAAATCATGGCACGTTCTTAATTAGGATCCACATGTAGAACAGAATATAACAAAGTAGTGGGATTCATATTTATGCCATTCCTATTAGTTGAAAGACATCTTACAGTAATTTAAATAGCATAGAGTTTGATATTCTATTCGTCTTACCTACACCCATACTCAACGTACATATATGTGTGGGTTTAAAGATTATCATGGGGATTAGAAATGTACTATGAAAAGTGTATGTGTATTTTATAGGTATTGTTACTGTGTTATTTATTGAAGTCTCAGAAAACTATAATATATGGATTCTGGGAACCAGACTATCTAGTTCAATGCAAACCCTGCATCCTCGACTCTTTTACATCAATGAGTTGGTGAAAATGACAGCTTGTAACTTCTCTAATTTTCCAAAATCTGCACCAATTTTCTTTTCAAAAGTTTGTGCAGCTGTGTCTCTTCAAAATACTCCTTTTTGATTTTGTCCAGGTTCTGAGAAATCTATATTCCTCTTGAATCCTTTAACCTGTTTGCCTAGAACTCACAAAAATTAACCCCTTAGGTTCTGTAGAAAGGCAAATGCTACTTTTGTAGCAAATTTAAAAGCACTAAAATCATACCATGCCTTGAGAATATTTTTGGAAATAAGTTCTGAATGAATCCTCTGAATTCCAAAACTTGTTTTGGTCCTTTCTTACAATGCTGTGCTCCTAAATTTTAATGTTAATTTATGAGATTATTTTTGAAAACGAAAATATTACATTGGTACTTTGAGATTCAGATACAGAAAATACAGACTTGGGATCTAGAATTTGCCACTGTTAATAGTGTTACAGGTGATTCTGATACATGTATGCATACTTTGGGACAGAGTCATTAAATTATAATGCATTTTAAAACAAAAAGTGAAGGCTAATATCCCAAGATTTCAGAGAATTAGCTTCAATGAATTCTCTGGAACTTTAAAAGGATACTAACAGGCCCATATTTTTTGAGGGGGGGGGAACTACATATTTTCTAAATTTTAATACTGCTTCTGGTTTTCAGTATTTTTTATATGTATATGAATCAGTGATGACAGAACACAGAATGCAAAAGAGTGATGCGTTATATTATGGGGAGCGATATATTTTCAAGAAAAAGCCCAGAAAATTTATGATGAGGAGCAATGCTTTAGTTTAAATAAATGAAGGGACAAAAACTGCACCCCTCACCCCCACACACAAAACAACCAAGAGAAATTTGATAGTATGTTAAATGAGTCCTAATAAGAGCAACATTATAACATTTATTCAATTATACAAATATTGTTTATTTAAATCTATATTCTCCAACAATATGAGTTTCACAGGATCGTGTGTAATAACATATCCAAACATTAATTCTTATGTAGTAGATTACTAAAATTACACATAATAATGCATTCTGGTGTTTACAGAAATTTGATAATATAGGAAAATATGTTTGCCAGTGATATTGAAGATTGCATATTACTGATATCTGGTATTTTTTAGAAGGTAGATGTGAACAAAATATATGTATTTTTTTTCTTTTGAGAAGCAAACACAGAAGCCTAATTGCTTAGATCCACAATTCTCTGGCTATGTGGTTTTGGTAAAGATTCTTGTCCATTCTACCTGTTTTGTGGAATTATTAATGAGGAAAAAGAAAATTAAAATGAGACTGAATCAAGTATTTAGGGACTGAAGTAAAAACGTGGACATTATATTTTAAATATTAGAAGTGTGTTTAGTTCCAACATTTAGAATCAATGCTTTGCACTGAAATAAATTAAGTGAAATTTCAAGGCAAAGGGATGAATATTATGTTGTATTTTTAACTTCTTAACCTTTATGCTTGATGGACAGGGGCAGTGAAATCAAGCCTAAATATAAATGGTGGAGTTCTCAATAGCAAACCTTCAACATAATTCTTGGAAGAAGTATAGCCAGAACGTTCCCTAGGAATGAGGATGGTGAAATTTCAACTCATATACCTTATTTTGTTGTTATTGATGTTTTATTTGAAAGATATGACTTTTATTTTAGCTAAATATCAAACAAGTATTCTTTTTAACAAGAAGAGAGCTAATGCAATAGTTTCTTCAGAACTTCAGACTTTTATTTTCCTCCCCAACATAAGGTAAAGCTATATTATAACCTAGATTAGTTTCTTTTTAAAAATCACAAATTTGAAGAATCTTCCACTCCACCTCTTTATCCTTTTCTAGATTTTTCATATTTTAAAAATGTGCAATATATTAATTGGATGGCATTTGGATATAACAGAGTCACATCACCAAGAGAGAAGCTTATTTCTCTCCCACAAGAAAGATGGCTAGGGGTAGGCACATACAATGCTCTTTCTAGCTGTTCAGCAGTAGGAGTCAGAGGTTTGGAATGACATTCACACTCACAGGACAGTATACACTTTATTGGATGGAATCTGACACCAAGCACACTGAACATTATAGAATACTGAGCAAGAAACGCAGCTTGATAGCCCAGCAGCAGCAAACTTGTTTTCGGCTCATGGAGCTTCTCCTCTGGCCTCCCAACACCCATCCTGTGTCAGGAGGTGGCTCCATGGCAGCTACCAATACAAGTATATGGCAATTTGTGATGCCTATAATTGAACACTAATCCATTTAGCTTAGTAAAAACTCCAAATGTAAAGGACTCATTAGAAAAGTGTCTCTGATCATTTAAACTAGTTTTTGTATTGGATTTTTTATTCAATTCATTCTGGTTTTAAGATTACACAACTGCTATGTAAAGTTCTACTATAATTGGAAAATGCCCATAAAAATAACAAAATAGTTGAACAACTAGAAGCTACACAGCCAATTATTTGACTTAAAAACTAAATATATTCATGATTGGATATGAGAAATATTTTATCTTAGTAGTAGTTTCTAAGGCCGCATTGTAAATTTCCATAAAAACAAAATCTTCT
>NW_006408980.1:1203088-1205171 GCF_000296735.1 Chrysochloris asiatica
AGCCAAGATCCATTGGATATCCATTGGTCCAGTAGTGAGGATTTTTGTTTTCTTTACATTGAGATACAATCCTTCCGAAGGCTGTACTCTTTGACCTTCATCAGTAGATACTTTCATTATCATGTAGAAAGCTACAAATCATGTTGAATCTACTGGACAAATGAGTATTATTGATGTATAGCCATTCTACTCCATCTATGGTTTCTTCTCCTTCCTCCTTTTCTATCAGAAGAGTTCTTGTCATGCTGTGCTTCCTTATTGTATAGCATTTGTATTATAGCACTGTCTATTGTTACCATCTGCATTCACATGTTCGTCCACATCTTCTTCAAATATAAAGCAGGTCCTAAGAGTGCATTCATAATCCCCAGAAAAGACATAGTTGCCTACATGCATTGATACTAAGCCTCTCAGAACAGACTTGAGGGCACCTAACAATAACAACACCTTTCAACTGTGTGGTAATACATACACAGATATGTATCTTTGTATTTTTTTGCGCTATGTGGAAATAAAGATAGTTATTTAAGAACTACATTACATGCATTTTACACATATGTCAATTTAATGTAAAGTGATGGCTTTTATGTTGCTATGATTCTGGAAGCCATGACACTCTTTTAAATATCAGTTGTGTTTTATGTTATGTTATTTTATGTCAAGTTCGGAGTTGTTAAGTCAGGTCTGACTCATAACAACCCTGTATAGGATTATTTTAAACTTATGCTAGAGTTTCAAGTTTTTAAAAATAAAATTATCACTGCCAACATCCATCATTGAATAATGCCATTCTATTAGTGTCTTCTCCTGCC
The DNA here is from genome assembly GCF_000296735.1 of Chrysochloris asiatica. Lineage (NCBI taxonomy): Eukaryota > Metazoa > Chordata > Mammalia > Afrosoricida > Chrysochloridae > Chrysochloris > Chrysochloris asiatica. Next base: position 1,203,901 of record NW_006408980.1, read on the forward strand.
TTCTCTTAACGAGAAGCAACAGGCAGAAATGTTGTTTGGTATTACAGACTATGGCTAGAATAGACATTACAAACTTCATTAGACCACAGTTTTTCTATGTTGAAAACATTTCTAGCAGAGCATACACACAAAGATATTCTTGGAAGAGAAGCATGCTGATCCACTTCTATAAGATACCAAATGAAAAAAATGAGAACTTTCATAACTAGTGTTAAAGTTAAGTTCTCTAAGTTGGATATTGCATGCTTTTGATTCAGAAAGAGAGTATTTCAAGGCTGTACATTTTATCATACTTATTCCTTCTATATGTTGTTGTTAGGAGCCATGGAGTCAGTACTGACTCACAGTGACCCTATGTAAAACACAAAGGAAAAGTGCCCAATCCTGGGCCAACCTCACAATTGTTGCCACACTTGAGCCTATTGATGCTGCCATTATGTCAATCCATCTCGCTGAGGGTCTTCCTCTTTTTCTCTGACCCTCCACCTTACCAAATATGATCTCCTTCTCCAGCAACTGGTCCCTCCTAACAATATGTTTGAAGTATGAGAGATGAAGTTTGGCCATCCTGGCCTCCAAGAAACACTCTGGCTGCACTTCGTCCAACACAGATCTGTTGGTTCTTTTGGAAGCACAAGGCACTTTCAATACTCTCTTCCAACACCACAACTCAAAAGCATCAATTCTTCTACGATCTTCATTATTCACTGTCCAGCTTTCACATGCATATGAGGTTATTAAAATTACAATCTTGGACTTCTGGTTTGGGGGTGGCTTAGCAGAGACAGCAAAAGCTTGTCTGTTAAATCCCAAAAAAAGCGGAGAAAGAGCAGTCTGCAGAACAGCTGAAGATTTTTAGATCATGTTTAAGGTTCTAGGTGCCAGTGTCCTGTGCCCACCTGTGGAGAAATCTGCCTGTGGAAGCAAAATACTGTAACTTCTGAATCAATCCGGCTGCTGCAGTGGCTGGCAGCCAGAGGTCCTAAATTCAGAAGGCTAGGTCACAGCCAAATGGAGGCAGTAATCCAGCCAAGCAGAGGCAGTAACCCAGAGCTAGAAGCCACGGAGATGAGAGGTGTGGCCGATTTTCATCTTTCACTTTCATTTTTCACATATTTTGCCTCTTCACTGACATCATGCCCTCACTGCCCAGCCCAGACACCTTCAGGAAGATGTGAGAACAGCCCCAAATGGTACAGCATTGCACTCACAGTTTTCCCACAGCACAGAGAGGAAACCTGTAGGCTGCTTCTTAAGATGTCTGGCTCTGG
>NW_006408980.1:1205271-1206552 GCF_000296735.1 Chrysochloris asiatica
GATCTTCATTATTCACTGTCCAGCTTTCACATGCATATGAGGTTATTAAAATTACAATCTTGGACTTCTGGTTTGGGAGTGGCTTAGCAGAGACAGCAAAAGCTTGTCTGTTAAATCCCAGAAAAAGTGGAGAAAGAGTGGTCTGCAGAACAGCTGCAGATTTTTAGATCATATTTAAGGTTCTAGGTGCCAGTTTCCTGTGCCCACCTGTGGAGAAATCTGCCTGTGGAAGCAAAATACTGTAACTTCTGAATCAATCTGGCTGCTGCAGTGGCTGGCAGCCAGAGGTCCTAAATTCAGAAGGTTAGGTCACAGCCAAGTGGAGGCAGTAATCCAGCCAAGCACAGGCAGTAACCCAGAGCTAGAAGCTGCGGAGATAAGCATCTGGATTGAGAGGTGTGGCTGATTTTCATCTTTCACTTTCATTTTTCACATACTTTTCCTCTTCACTGACATCACGCCCTCATTGCCCAGCCCAGACACCTTCAGGAAGATGGGAGAACAGCCCCAAATGGTACAGCATTGCACTCACAGTTTTCCCACAGCACAGAGAGGAAACCTGTAGGCTGCTTCTTAAGATGTCTGGCTCTGGGACCCAGCCCCAAAATTGACCTGGGCAGGACCCTTTAATCCCTGCTTGCACCATAAAGGCCACTGGACAGCCAGTCACAATTTTATTTATTTATTTTGATTGGTGGTTTCTGTCTCTGCTTTTATATTGTTTCTGTTTTTTGTCCTTTTGGCCTCACTCTTTTCCTAGGGGTTGGAGCTTTATCCCCCTACCTTACCCAAGAAGAGACAGCAACTCTGCTCATATAGCCAAGCTACAAGCAAACTGTGTAATACCCCAACATGAGGACAAGAGCCAATATCAGCATTACACGTGAAAAAGGAAGCCTATCTCCAGAACATATCCACCAGGAAATGCTCAGTAAGCTTAACAACAAAGCAGCATACATCCATTTAAGCATTAAAAATCCATATAACTACTGAAAGTGTACAAGAAAACACAATTAAAGATCTCAACACATGTACAAAACCAGAAAAAATGTAACTGAGATAAATGAATTGGAAGCAGGCACAGACTTTCCAGTAGAAGTGCAGGCTCTGGATCTGCCTGAGGAGGAATTGAGAAGAAAGATATGTAAACAAATTCAAATGCTCCAAAAAGAGGTGGAGTAAAATAAAGAAGAAGTCAGAAAAGTGTTACAAGAGTAATCAAACAAGATAGATACGGCATTGAAAATAATCCAAACCCTGCAAAAATAAGTCCAGAAGATT
>NW_006408980.1:1206937-1207556 GCF_000296735.1 Chrysochloris asiatica
ATTACAGCAATGAATTCAGAGTACCTATCAGTCTAACCAATGATCGAAATATTAATAATGTCTAAAAAGGGAAAAATATAGGAAGAGATCCAGGTGGTAAAGATGTCGAGTAGATTGCAGGATGTAATAGACTGTCTAAAAATGCAGGGAAAACTTAATAGACTATAGGGTAACCCCAAAGAAAATTAATAATTCACAATTTACCATGAAAATGAAGATCCAGGCAGAACCAGGGAAATTTTAAACTAAGAAGGAACTGATTAGAAATAGCCCAAAAAACATGAACTCAGCACAAGAAGGCATGCAGAACAAAGGAACAAACAGCACCACAAAGAAAATTGCCATAATGAGAGCAGTTAATCCATAACTATCAATAATTACAATGCACGTCAATGGATTAAATGCACCAGTGAAGAGACAGAGACTGGTTGAATGGATAAGAAAACAAGACCCTTAAATATACTGCCTGCAAGAGACACACATTACACGCAAAGACAAAAACAGACGAAAAGATAAAGGATGGCAAATAATATATCAAGCTAAAAGAAATAAAAAAACAAGCAGGAGTGGCAATACTAATCTCTAATAAAGTAAACTTTAAGGCAGAAACCATCATAAG
>NW_006408980.1:1209687-1210846 GCF_000296735.1 Chrysochloris asiatica
CAGTGCTAACTGATGGTACATGGAGGGGATTATAATCATTGTAATGAAACAAGGTGTATGATTTGTTGAACATAAAACTGATGATCTGCCCTGTAAACTTTTACTCAATCCACAATAAAAACCTTAAAACAAAAAAACAAACAAAAGCTATCACTCATCTGTCAGTTTGTCATACTGTGGTGGCTTCATTAGTTGCTGTGATTCTGGAATCTATGCCACCAGTAGATAAAATACAAGCAGAGTCAATTATGTTGGACAGGTTACAGCTGAGATTTGAGATGAAGACAGACTAGGCAGAAAGAGGGACAGATACTAAAAGCCTGACAAACAGTAGTAGAAAACAGTCAGCAGCAGAACATGGAGTATTAAAGCATGATGAAGCTCACCATAATATTGTTAAACATAGTACCAGAACATGAGTCCCTCAGGTTGGAAGGCACTCAAAATACGACTCAAGAAAGCAGTCTCATCAAAGTAGAATTAACAGTGATGATGCAAATGGAAAAATGCTTTCAGGATGTTCTTAATCAGATGGAGGACAACTAAAAATGTAGAGACACAGCTGTAAACATGCATTAATAATCAGAACATGGTATGTACAAAGTATGAATCTAGTAAATTTGGAAATTTTCAAAAATGTAAAGGAACACATAAACACTGATATCAAGGAATTAGTGAGATGAAAGCAACAAGTATTAGTGGTTTTGAATATGACAATCATATATTTACTATGTCAAGAATGACAAATTGAAGAGGAATGATGTGCATTCATAATTAAAACTTGCATTTTAAGATCTATCTTTAAGTACAGCAATGTGTGAGATAGGATAAAATCTATATGCCTAAAGGAAGATGGGAATATACAAATATTATTGAATTTACACAACAATCACTAAAGGCAGTGATGATGAAATTGAAGAATTTTACCAATTTCTTCAGTCTGAAATTAACCAAACATTCTATCAAGATGTATTTATAATTCCTGCTAACTGGAATGTAATGGAAATAAAAAGGAAGCATCAGTAGTTGGAAAATGTGGCCTTCGTGAAAGAAACAATGTAGAAGATTACATGATACAATTTTGGAAGACAAATGACTTATTGATTGAAAATACATTTTTTTAAACAACATTAACAAATAACTATACAAATGGACCCCA
>NW_006408980.1:1212121-1212766 GCF_000296735.1 Chrysochloris asiatica
CCATTCACAATAAGAGCTTTTAAAAAAGCCAAATGGCATAGCTTCCAGCATCACACAATAGACCATAGTAGGGCAATCTGACTGATGAGTGTTGAGAATTCTATAAATTCATATAATTAGCTATTGTCACACTGACAATCTATTTGTAAATTATTATTATAACATCATTAGAGTTTGTTTAGAAACAAATTCTTTTGAAATAACAAAAAAAGTGTTCTATATAAAATTGATACTCATGACAAACAACTTTTGACAGGAGCAGATGTTTTCATCTTACTCTTAATTGCTTTACATCAATTCACATTTTTCTGACTCCCTGAAAATCCAAAAATAATTAGTGAAAATATGCTTGAAATGGCGTCCAACTTTGATAACATCACAAATTTTTCTTTATATAAATCTGGCTAAGACTGGATCTGAACAACTGACAATCAGTGACACGTTCTCATTTTCTATAACTTAAAATAAAGTCAATTTAGTTTCTAGATTTTAGATTCCAATTCTAAAAATAGTCATTGGAAAAAAGCAGGCATTTATTATATGCTATTTGCTTTTATAGTTTTTAAATTAGAAAGGCAGATTAAAGTACTAAAAAGATTTTATATCTGTGATTACTATATTTTATATAAATAGTTATTTTTTTTT
>NW_006408980.1:1216017-1216522 GCF_000296735.1 Chrysochloris asiatica
TAATGTTCCTTTGTTCTTGGATTTTCATTTTTTTGGTATGTTGTGAATTATTAATTTTCTTTTTGGTTACCTTATATTTTATTAACTTTACCCTCCTTTTAAGGCAGTCCATTTTATCCTGTAATCTACCTGATCTTCTCACCACCTGGATCTCTGTTCCTATGTTCCTTCTTTCACATTGTAATTGTTTTGATCATAGAATGATATCCCAGATCCTCTGAATTTATTCTCATAGTTTTGTTCTGTTCTCAACTCTTTCATTTATCATTTGCATTCCGGGTGATGATGTCACATGTATCAATTTCTGGTTGTTGTCTGTTCTTTTGGTTCTCAGTCCATAGAACTCCCTTTAGGATGTTTTGCAGTGCAGGGTTGCTTTGGAAAAATCCCTTGCTTTTGTTTATCCTGGGATGTTTTGATTCTACCATCGCATTTGATTGGCTGTTTTGCTGAGTAGAGGATTCATAGTTGGTAGATTTTTTTTCTTTCAAGATTTTATATATGA
>NW_006408980.1:1218392-1220747 GCF_000296735.1 Chrysochloris asiatica
ACTAAGCTTTTCCATCATCTTTTCAAAGATGCAATCAGTTTGATTTCTGTGTATACCGTCTCACCAGGTTAATGTGTATAATCATCTTTTATGGTCTTTCAAATGTGTATTTGCAATGAACAAATCCTTGGTCTTGTAAAATTCTATCATGTGATCTCCAGCATTATTTCTGTCACCAAGGCCATATTTTCCAACCACTGAGCCATCCTCTTTGTTTCCGACCTTTGCATTCCAATTGCCAGTAATTATCCATACATCTTGTTTGTATGTTTGATTAATTTTATGCTAAATAAATTGTTAGAATTCAATTTCATCATCACTGGGTTTAGTGTTTGGTTCATAAACTTGAATAATAATGGTATTAACTGGTCTTTCTTGTTGACTTATGGATATTATTCCATCACAGATAGGGTTGAATTTCATGACTGTTCTTGATATGTTCTTTTAGATGATGACTGTTGCTCCATTTCTCTTCAATTTGCCATTCCTGGCATAGTAAATAATGTGATTCTCTGATTCAAAATGGCAAACAACAGTCCATTTCAGCTTACTAATGCTTATGTGTTCCATTTCATTTGTGAAAATTTCCAATTTTCCTATATTTGTACTTCAAACATTCCATGTTCTTATTCAATTTGATTTGTAGCCCATTAATAAATTAACATACAAAGGGCTTGATCCATTTACATCATCAAAATAAAGCATTCTTTGAGAAGGCAGCACTTGCTCAGTTACATTTTTGGTGTTTTCCAACCTAAGGGCCTCATTTTCCAAGCAATATCTGATCATGTTTCACTGATATTCATAAGGTTTCAATTGTCAAAATATTCAGAAGTAGTTCATCTCTCCTTCTTAGACTGTCTTCATCTGAAAGATCATCTAAAACTTGCCCTGCATGACTTACCCTGCTGGTATTCAAAATACCAATGCATATCTTCCAGAATCACAGCCACACAGCACATACAATCCAACATAGTATGCAAACTGACATATTAGCAACTCAGAAAAAACTGGAGTTTGTATTCAGTTTGAATTTGATCCTGAGAGTATTACCAGTCACGTCTTTATCTTTTCTAAAGAAGAATGTTTGCCTAAGATATCATTTGATGATATGTATATTAATGTGGAAAGGTATTGTGGGTTTTTACAATGTCTAGCCTACTGCTTAGTGAAAAACATGTCTGTCAGAAACTCAGGAAGGAAACTTGGATAATTCTAAGAAAACTATCCATGCTGACATTTAACTCCTACAATATCGGCAAAGGTTTGCAGCCTGTCTAAATTTAAAAGAAAAACAAACAAACAAACAAAAAAATCCAACAACCTAAAATGTTAATATATATTTGCAAAATGTGATACCTAAATATTCACACCCTTGGAAACCCTGTACAGGGTCGCTATGGGTCAGAACCGACTTGACAGCACTTAACAATAACAACAACAGATGCCAAAAGTACTGTTTCTGTAATTTTACCTTCATTATGAAGAGCCTTCAGGCTTAGTCTGAGTAACTTCCCTATGAAGTACTTAATTTCTACTCAGGTCCCTTTGGAAGATGTAATAGCAATCAGTAAATAACAGTGCAGAGGCTGTTGATTACTATTGAATAAGCTGCAATGATTTCCATACATTGAAACTAAAAATAGATTGCTCTCATCACTTAGCTTTTTTTATAATGACATTTTAAAATCTAAGGGCCTTATTATTCAATGATTTATGTGATGTTTTCCAAAGATGTGCCTGTACCTTGCTTAGAAAACAGAAGAGAGACAGATATAATGAGTCTCTTCTGGGGAAATTAAATTAAATCAGGCTTCATCAACATTAAGCACTTGATAGTGAATAAGATTAAGGAAGAATCTAAAAAACAGAAAATAAGAAGAAAGGGAAAAAGAGAAGGGAAATGATCTTTGACCAACAATACACCAGAAAAAAAACCCTGGGAAGGCTACTTTCAAAGCATTTTAATAGGTAATTTGCAGGAACCCTTATTAAAAAAAATAATGAGAACTTCAAGAAAATAATCTTTTTTTTTTTTTTCAGATTGACATAAGGAATGATTATTAATATAAGGTGTTGAAACTTTGCCGAATTCACTGCTAAACATATAATTGCCTACTATATATTAATGTAAAAGTAAACAAACAAACAAAAAATCTCTAACATATTGTTAATTTTATTTCACTTAAAATAAACCAATGTTGTTTAACTATTACTTGCATAGGGGTAAATTAGACTTTCACTTTCAGTTTTTAGTCTATATAAGGATATATGAAAGTTATCATTCATGAAGAGAAGACAAAATATATAGTGTTACTAGGGTTTTGCTAAAGAAAATTCAAAAATGGTTACAAC
>NW_006408980.1:1220935-1221907 GCF_000296735.1 Chrysochloris asiatica
TCAAGTGTGGCAGCGGTAGTGAGGTTGGCCCAGGATTGGACATTTTTTCGTTCTGTTGTGCATGGGGTCGCCTTGAGTTGGTTCTGACTCAATGGCACCTGACAACAACAAAAACAATATTGACTATGCAATATGCAATGGCTTTCAACTGTGTGAATCATGAAAAGCTACTGAAAACATTGCAAAGAATGGGTATTCCAGAGTGTGTAATTGTGTTCATGAGGAAACTGTACATACATCAAGAGGCAGTCTTTCAAGCAGAACAAAGGAATAATAAATGTTTTTAAATCAGGAAATTTTGGTGCCAGAATTGGATTCTTTCACCTCACTTATACAATCTGTATGTTGAGTAAACAACATAAGAAACTGGATTATCTGAAGAAGAACATGGCATCAGGATTGTCAGAAGACTCATTAACAACATACATTATGCAAACAATACCACCTTGCTTGGTAAAAGTCAAGATGATATAAAATGCTTACTGTTATGATCAAAGACCACAGCATTCAGTATGGGTTGCACATCAATGTAAAGAAAACAAAATTACTCACCCCTGACCAATAAATTAACATCAAGACAAATTGAGACTAAGTTGAAATTGTCAAAGAATCCATCTTGCTTGGAGCCACTAACCATACTAATGGATACAACCATCAAAAAATAAAATAAAATGATGTATTACATTAGTCTAATCTGCTCCACAAGACCTCTGTAAAATGTTCAAGAGCAAAGACGTCAGTTTGAGGACTAAGGTGTATGTGATCTAAATCATAGTATTTCACATTATATGGATGTGGAAATTGTACAATAAATATAGAAGAACAAGTTATGTTGTTGGAGAATAATATTAAAACTTCCATGGTCTTCCAGAAGAAGAAACTAATTTGTGTTTGAAGAAGTAAAAGCAGAATGCTCCTTAGAAACCAAGATGGCAAGACTTCATCTCTCATACTTTGAACATTTAAAGAGGG
>NW_006408980.1:1222823-1225072 GCF_000296735.1 Chrysochloris asiatica
AGAGGCCTTCCTAGGGGCACAGTTGAAGAGAGATTGCCCTGACTGGAGCTACTGTGCACTGAGCATTTCTAATGGGTTACTCATCCAGTTTGTTTGTCCTTTAATATTAAACTTCACTTGTTATGTTCAAACAATTCCACACCTTTGCTTCCAGTTCCATAAATAATTTAGTTGTATATTTGGTCAAAGTTTAAATATACATATTAAATATTCTCCTAAGGGAAAATTTCTACCATTAATTAAGGATTTTCATAGATGTGAACTTCATTTTTTATCTTGAAAATATGAAAAAGTTCATTCCTTGAAAAGTAGATTAATTATCTGACTCACCTGATTAGTTGAATGTTATTTTGGGACATTTTATTGTAGAATGTATAACTCCCAAATAAAAATGTCTCTTTATTTTAGAGGCTTTCCTTTTGTTTGTAGTTCAAGCTTTTAAGCTTATTTGAAAATTTTAATGATTATCTTCATATAAACTAAAATCCTTCTTTATAACTTTCATGCTATTCTAACAAAGATTGTGAAAGGGACAAGTGCACTTATCTCACAAAATTTCTTGGATGTTAAAATATTTTAAATGTCAAGGAAACAGCCTTTTGTTAATTGGATGAAATGAATTTTAACATATGGAAAAAAGTAATATGTTATTGGTTCAGTTCTTTTTTTCTGAGTACTTTGAGGAAGATGCTGTATCGGATTGATTTACTTTGTATTTTCTTTTGTATGTCTTTATCTATTTTATCCTTGAACATTTCCACATAATTATTTAGGTATGAATGCTCCCTTTAATATATCTATTGAATATATCTATGTGTATATTTTTATGCTATCAAATGTTTCTAAAATTAACAAGTAAATAACACTCTCTTTTATATTGCTAGCTCTGGAATCAGTTCTATTATTCAATTTTCTCCTTTCTATTTTCAAAATGGTATTGTGCACAGAATTTACAAGGTGTTGCTGGACCAAAACACTATTTTATTTTTATTAATAGCATGCATTTACAAATAAACATCTTGAACTAATATTAAAATGTACATCAAAGTTAAAATCTTATATTCTTAAAATTACTGAGTAAATTTCCAGAAGAATACCCATGACTAGTAGCAGCCCTAAAGTACCAAGTAGAACTGTCTAATAGGTCTTCCAAAGCTATAATCTTTTTGGAAGCCAACTGCTACATCTTTCTCTCTTTGAGCAGCTGGTGAGTTCAAAGTGCCCACCTTTTCGTTAGCAGCCAAGTACATAACCATAGCCCAACTAGGGCTCTTTTTCCAGATGCACAGGTATATAAAATGAAAAACAAAGTTTAAAAATGCATGCAATTTTAACAAATACATAACATTTCAAGTAAAGATATTTTAATGAAGATACATTGAAAGTTGCATCAATATTTGCAAATACAGCTTGCATGTTAATTTTATACATTTTATGTTATAGACAAAGGAGCTCTGGTAACATAGTGGTTACAAATTGGGCTGTGAACCACAGAGACAGCAGTTCGAAACTACCAGCTGTTTCGTGGGGAAAAAAATGAGGCTTTCTACTCCTGTAAAGATTTACAGCCCCGGAAACCCTATACAGGCTCACTAGGAGTCGGAATGGACTCCATGGCATATAACAACAACAGCAATGTTATATACTTGTCTCATTGTAACGTGAAGATCTAGTTGTATCTCAAGACTTCCGGAAAAAAAAATCTCCAAATTTTTGTTTCTTGAGGCAAATGTATTTTAGCTTATCTATGACTGAGTTTCTCAGACATTTTTATGTCATAAAAAATTATAATCAGATGTTTTATTCTTTCCTTATTCAAATTTGAATAATCAATGATTCTCTAAGGATTTTGTTTCTGATATATAAATTAATCAATCATTAGCCACTCAGTTGAAAAGAATCAGTGCAACTTGTACATTATTTTTATTTCTGTTTTATAGCTGCCTTTCCTTTTCATATGATAGTCCACTATAAAGCTTGTATATTACTAAATTCTATAACACTAATGTTTATTAATAAATAAATATAAGCATGTATATGCATGTGTTTCCTTCCAGTTTTTCATTTTCTTTTAAGTTGTGCTTTAAAATTGGATTCATTATATAAATTCAAATTAAATAAAAGATAAAACACATATTCTGGCACATAATGTATGCATAATGAATGTTTACAAATAAACAGCTTTCAAGGGTATTTGTTATGCATCCTGACAGATTAAATTATATATTTTATAAGCTCTTACTTTGAAT
>NW_006408980.1:1226942-1227893 GCF_000296735.1 Chrysochloris asiatica
GATGTACACCAAATACTCAGGAATATATACCATTTAAACATTCAAAGGGCACATTCTGTAAGCCTGCCCCTTGACCACAAGCACACACCGTTTCCCTTTCCATGACTCTAGAGTCTTCAGCTGCTCTTTCTCTATTTGTCCTGATCTCTGCCTCCATCTCTGGCATCAGTGCTTCACTGTATATGGTTCCACATTTCACTTATGGTTGTATCTCTTAATGGTCCTAGAGTCTTCAGTTCCTGAACTCTTAAGATTAGCTACTCTCCCTTTTAGTTACAAAATGTTAAGACCTGTTTTAAGTACATTTGATAAAGCTATATGCACATGAGAAAGAACCCTATATTCTGAATTTGAGTTCTGATTTTCAGTTGTAGAATTGTTTTTCCTTCTGATTCTAGACTGTGCCAGATGTTCACAGGATACATCACTTTTATTTACTAAAAGAAAAATTAAATAATACCTCTATATTAGAGTCAGATGTTTGGTCATATTAATGATATCTAAAAATTATTTTGCAATAGTAGCACTATCTAGATTAATGTGGGATAGCATAATTAGAAAATGGAAACTTTAGAGGATATATTAAGATCTGCCTGTCATATTAGCATGAATATCCTTATTTATCTAAGATAGATATTTATCTAATCTTTGAGAGCCACAGGTGAGCAGTGAATTGTATGGTGGCATAAATCCACAGAACACAATACAAATTTGATTGCCTTTAACTAGAATAATTTTTGGTTAAGAATTATGTTGTTGTTCTTAGGTGCCATTGAGTCAGTATCGACTCATAGTGACCTTACGCACAGCAGAATGAAACACTGCACGATCTTGGGGCAATCTCACTACTGTTGCCACCCTTGAGTCCATGGATGCTGCCATTTGGCCTATCCATCTCATTGAGGGTCTTCATCTTTTTCTCTAACCCTCCATCTTACCAAACATTATATC
>NW_006408981.1:0-2002 GCF_000296735.1 Chrysochloris asiatica
TGCAAAGATCAAAAAAATAGAGGACTATAAATGCAGTTGAGGATATGGAGTGATGGATGTTCCTGCATTGTTGATGGGAGTACAAAATGGTCCAACCTCTCTGGAAAGCAATATGGCACTTCCTCAGAAGGTTGGAAATAATCCAGCAATTCCTCTACTTGGTATTTACCCACAAGAAATAGGAGCCAAAACACAAGTAGATATATACACACCAATGTTCATAACAGCACTATTTACAATAGCAAAATTATGGAGATAGCCTAAATGCCCATCAACTGAAGATTAGATAAACAAACTGTGGTACATACACACAATGGGATATTATGCTACCTTGAAGAATAGCCACCGCATAACATGGATAAACCTTGAGGACATTATTCTGAGCAAAATTAATCAGTCAAAAAAAGAGAAATACTGAATAGGACCTCTATTGTAAAAGACTAAGAAAAAGAACCCATACTAAAGGGGGCGGGGGATTCTTTGCTGATTACCAGGATGTAGGGGTGGGGTGAAGGGAGGGAGGGAAGGTGGAGCACTGAGTATAGACACAGGATAGTTTGGGTGCTAGGGAAGGGGTCAATACACAAGAAGGGGAAGGGGCATGGAAGAACAAGGCAGATGGGAAAACAATTAGGCAGATTTGCATGTGCTAAGTGGGACAGAGGTAAATAATGATGTGTGTACAAACTTGAAACAACAGGGCCCTGGGATACAGAGATTGAGACATGGTAGGAATGGGCAAAAGGGGGGAAATAATATTAAGATGCTTGGCTGTCTTTCAAATCTTGGTTTCCCTGGCATACCATTAAAAAATAGACATTTGATGGGGAGAGAGAGCATAGCCAGGAATATCAGCATAGAAAGCTTGTAGGTCTGTCTTCTGCCTATAACTGATTGGAATACCTAAAACTGGGCTACAACTTGCCCAGTGAAGGAGGCTTCCTGTGGAGCCTCTGCATTACATAAGACCATAGGTGGAATCCTGAATCCCATTCAGAATATTTTGATGTGGAAAATGCCTACTTTAAAGGACAAGCAGACCCTCCTTGAGGGGTTAGAAGAACAGAAGATACTTCTTGAAAGAAACAATGACAAGAAAAATACAAAGCAATAACAACAGTCCACTGATTACTACAAGAACAAGCACGTTGCTTGCTCAGGAGACATTAAAGCAAGTGGTCAAGTCCCCTCAGGGCAAACCCCCTTCTAAGACTAAAACTCAATGGGAATACATGAGCAGACATGCACTCTGTTTGGTGACCTTGTTCATCACCAATAAGGGAAAGAGAGGAAAAAATAGCAAATACAGCTGGGAGCTAAGTCCTACAACGCTCAACATACGCCTGTAAACCCAGCTGAAGACCTGGTTGGCCAGCCGTGTGGCAAGACCTAGGGACTCCTGGGCCCAGAGTCGGTGACATAGCCACAGAGGATTAGAGTTGAGAGTGAAGTGTCCAGTTGATAAGAAGTGAGGGCATATGCATAAGAACACCCACACTTGCAGATAATACTCACTTGATCTGACTTCAATGACTGGATGCTCAGAGCTCAACTAGAAGAAGAAAGAAGAGGAAAAAAAAAGTACTCTGATACAATTTGATGAACTTGACCTACACCCATGAATGCAGTAGCTCAAAAGAGGGAACACATGTTTACAGTGAGGATCCTTCTCACCTCCTCCATACACAGAGTAGACAGGGATGGACAACTTGGACATAGGATTCCCAAAATGGGTGTGTGTGTGGGGGAGCTACAAAGGCAAGAAGTGACTGGCTTACAGCTTTCAAGAGGGAACCTAGATCCAGAGGGTATGGAGGAAGGTAATACTAATCTCCACTAAATAATATCCAAAATATCTTGGCATGGTGATGAAAGGAGATGGGGATAGGTCTCTTGTGGTACAATAGTGAATAATTGTTATCAGGACTGACTATGAGGGTTGGAAATGTAAAGGTAGACATTTTGTAACAAAAGGAGAGGCATGATTGACTTTGCAGTCCAG
>NW_006408981.1:3246-3839 GCF_000296735.1 Chrysochloris asiatica
TTACTATTGAATCTTAAGAATTGTATCCCCATCTCTTTATACCAGACACATCTAGACAATATTAAAACTATTCAGAGGGGACTCTACTACTCTACACACTCTTACATTAAACTCCCTCTTGAAAACTGTTAAGCCAGTAATTTTCTGCCTTTATAGCCCCCTCATTTTAGGTAGCCAATGTCTAAGTTGCCCGTCCCTATCTACCAAGGTGATAGATAGCATTTATACTTGATGTGAAGACTCTTTCCCTGTCATTTGGTATTTTGAGCTACTACATCCATAAGTCTAGGTCAAGTTCATCAATTTGTAGCAATTTACACTCATTTCCTTTTCAATTTTTTTTTTATCCCCCTCTAATTGAATTCTGCTGTTAAGTTTTTCAGTGTCTAAATATTCAGAAGTAGTTTGTCACTCCTTCTTCCTAGTCTGTCTTTGTCTGGAAGCTCATCTGAAACCTGTCTACCATGGGTGACCATGCTTGTATTTAAAATAACGGGAGCATAGTTTTAAGAATTATAGCAACTAACAAGCCACCACAGTATGACAAACTGACAGCATAAGTCATTTTTAAAGTGTTGAAGAGCAAAGATGTC
>NW_006408981.1:9602-10679 GCF_000296735.1 Chrysochloris asiatica
ATACTTCACAATGTTTTACATAGCTTGTCATGATCCACACAATTGAAAGTCTTTGCATAGTCAATAAAGCACAGGTAAACATCTTACTGGTATTCTCTCTTTTCAGCCAAGATCCATCAGACATCACCAATGATATCCCCCATTCCATATGCTCTTCTGAATCTGGTTTGAACTTCTGGAAGTTCTCTGTCAATGTATGCTTGCAGCCGTTTCTATATTACCTTCAATAAAACTTTACTCACATGGGATATCAAATAGATTGTCCAATGATTTCCACATTCCATTAGGCCACCTCTCTTTGGAATGGGCACAAATATGGATCTCTTACAATCAAATGGCCAGATAGTTGTCTTCTAAGTTTGTTGACATAGATGAGCGAGTGCTCCTGTGTTGCCTCACTTTCTTGAAAGATTTCAATTTTTATTCTATCAATTCCTGGTGCCTTGTTCTTTGACAATTCCTTCGATGCACCTTGGACTTCTTCCTTCAATATCATTGTCTCTTGATCATATGCTACCTCTTGAAATGGTTGAACATTAACTATTTCCTCTTGGTACAGTGATTCTGTGTATTCTTTCCATCTTCTTTTGATGCTTTCTGCATCATTCAATAATTGTTGTTGTTCTTGTTAAATACCGTGGAGTAGATTCTGACTCATAGTGACCCTACACAGGGTTTACAAGACTGTAAATCTTTACTGGAGCAGAACTCTTCATCTTTCTCCCATGGAACTGCTGGTAGTTTTGAACTGCTGACCTTGAAGTTTGCAGGCCGACTCATAACTACTAAGCTACCAGAGCACCTTCAATTTGTTCCTATTTTTTCTTGGATGACCTTTATAATTCTGGAATTCACATTTATGTCTTTCATCCAAGCATTAGATTTGTATATGGCATGATGTAAAGGTCTTTTTTTTTTTTTTTCAACCGTATGCATGTTGATTTCCATTTCTGCCACCACCATCTGTTGAAAAGACTATCTCTTCCCCATTCAATACTTTGGCCCTTTGTCAAATATCAGTTGGCTGTATGTGGATGGGTTAATTTCTTGATTCTAAATTCTATTCCATTGATCTAT
>NW_006408981.1:11799-13989 GCF_000296735.1 Chrysochloris asiatica
AAGTTGAAGAAAATTATAAAAGGTCCCAAAGAGTCAACTTATGACCTTAAACATACTGTCTGAATTCACAGACAATCTTAAGGATAGATGTGATTCAGTAAACACTAATATCCAAAGACCAGAAGACTTGTGGGATGACATTAGGAAATCATACAGGGAAAATGTAGACAGCAAATACATTAAAAAGACAGGAAAGATGAAAATGAACAAGACTGACTTTTTAGCACAGAGATGGTAAAACAACTATAATTTATTAGAAAGTAAAAGTGCTAAGTAGAGTATTTCAAAAGGAAGCACACGGAGACAAAGTCAAGTATTCCGACCTGGAGTTAGAAAATCAAAAGCAAAGAACATTCTTAGCATTTCTCTAGTTGAAAGAATTGAAGAAATAATTAAAACCTTGCCTTACAATATTGAAGGGGCATTGGTGTGGCACTGAAGTATAAAGCACTGGACTATAAAGTTGTTTTGAAACACAAGGTTGATAGTGTAAACAAAATAGTGGCTCCTTGAAAACCCTATACAGGGTCACTATGAGTCAGAACTGGCTTGATGGCACTTAACAACAGCAACACAGTTAAAATATTGAATGATGCAGTAGAGAGCATCAATGAAAGATGGAAGGAATCCACAGAGTCACTTTACCAAAAATAAATGGTCAATGTTTAACCATTTCAAGAGATAATATATGCTCAAGAATTGGTAGTACTAAAAGAAGAATTTCAAGCTGTACTGAAGGCATTGGTAAAAATACAAGGCTCTAGGAATTGATGGAATGCAACTTGAAATATTTCAACAAACTGGTGAAGTTCTGAGGCACTCACTCAACTATGCCAATAAATCTGGAGTACTGCTACCAGCCAACTGAATGACAGAGATCCGTTTTGTGCCCAATTCAGTGACAGGCAACCCAATGGAATGTGGAAATTATTGAACAATATAATTAATATCACATGCAAGAAAAATATTGGTGAAGATAATTTTTAAATGGCTACAACAATATATCCACAAAGAACTAGTAGAAATTCAAGACTGATTCAGAACAGGTTGTTGAGCAAGGTTTATTATTGCTGACATCAGATTTATCTTGGTTGAAAGCAGAGGATGCCAGAAAGATGTTTACAAGTTTTTTGTTGATGATGCAAAGCTTTCATTTGTGTGGATTATAACAAGCTATGGATAACATTTAATATTGTTCATGAGGAACCTGTGCAATCATTAAGAGGCAGTCATTCTAACAGAATAAGGAAGTACTGAATGATTCAAAATGAGGAAAGCTATGTGCCCGATTTTGTTCTTTCATCACATTTATACAAACTGTATGCTGAGCAAATAATATGGTAACAGGATTATATGAAGAAGGACATAGCATCATGATTGGAGGAAGTCTCATTAATAACCTGTGATATACAGATGATACAATCTTGTTTACTGGAAGGGGACTTAAAATAATTACTGATGAAGATCAAAGACCACAGCCTATGGGTTGCACCTCAATGTAAAGAAAACAAAAATCTTCATCAATGAATGAATAAATACCATCATTCTTTAGGAAGAAAAGATTGAATTTGTCAAATACTTCATTTTACTTGAATTCATAATCAAAGTTCATGGAAGCAGCAAAAAATCAAAGGGTATATTGCATTAGGCAAATTTGTTGCACAAGACCTCTTCAAAATTTTTAGGGCCAAATATATATGTTTGAGGGCTAAATTGTGCCTGATCCACGCCATGTTGTTTTCAATAGCTGTATATGTATGTGAAAGTTGGATCATGAATGAGGATTACCTTAGAATAATTGATGGATTTAAGCTATGATGTTGGAGATGAATATCAAAAGGAAAATGACTGATAGAAGAAAAAACAAATCTATGTTGGAGGAAGTACTGACAGAGTGCTCCTTAGAAGTCCAGATTGAGAGACATTGTCTCTCATACTTACGACCAGTTTCTGGAGAAGGACATCATACTTCTTTTTTTTTTTTTATGTTTTATTGTGAGTTATATGATAGTTTACATGAGAAAATCTCAGTTCCATATTCATTCCATAGTATAACATTACATTGCCATGGTTCCAATCCCCTCCATGCATCGTCTTCCGACCAAAGGGCATATCCTAGAAGCCCGTGCTCTACATTCCCCCCTCCCCCCTCAGTCTTCGGCCCACAGTTCCTCTCCCTCTCTGGATCCA
>NW_006408981.1:14248-23054 GCF_000296735.1 Chrysochloris asiatica
CTCCACCTAGACAAATTGGATAGTACTCACTGGTGATTCTCCCTTCCTCCATGCCCCCTAGCTCTAGGTTCCCTCTTGAAAGCTTGCAAGCCAGTTATTTCTTGCCTTTGTAATTCCTCCCTCCCCATTTGGGTATCTAGTGCCCAAGTTGCCCCTCTCTATCTACTGTGTGTTTGGAGGGGTTGGGAATGTTTCTTGCTGTAAGGATTTGTTGCCTTGTTTGTGTCACTGCATTCGTATGCATAGGTCAAATTCATCAGCTTGAATCATCTCAATCTTCTTTCCCCATCCCCAACCCCCACCCCCTGCCCGCCCTTCTTTCTTCTCCTGGTTGAGCTCTGATCATCCAGTCATCCAGTCCTGGTCACGTGGGTGTCATCTGCAAGTTTGGGTGTTCTTGTGCACATGCCCTCTCTTCCCATCAGCCGGCAGCTCCATTCTCCACTTGAGTCCTCCGTGGCCACGTCACTGACTCTGGGCCCAGGAGTCCTCGGGTTTCCTCGCACTGCTTGCCAACCAGGTCCCCAACCAGGTCCACAGAAACCCTCTGAATATTGTGAGGCTTTGCTCCCCACTTCATTGCTGCCTTTACCCCATTTCTCCCCAACGGTGATGCGTGTGTTTACCAATCCGAGCGTGCATTTACACCGAGTCTCAGTTTTGTGTGTGTGTGTGTGTGGGCTTTGTTGGTGGGACCCGACTGACTGCCCCAATGTCTCCTAGTGGAGCGACCTGTTTGTTCCTGGAATAGCAGTTCATCTGTCTCCATTGTGTCGTGTTTTTCCTGTAGGTCTTCCATTCGAGATGTATCTTTTGTTCTTCTCACCGTTCCAGTCTCGTCAGCTCATCCCTTCAAGTGGGGATTTCTCATCTCTGGTGATCTGGATGTGGTTCTGGTTTCTACCTATAGTTTTATGTATTACAAAGGCTCCGCAGAAAGCCTCGTTCACCGGGTACGCTGTAGCCCCGTTTTAGGTATTCCGAGGACATCATACTTCTTAAAGTTGAGAGTAAGTGGCAAATAGGAAAACCCTCAACAAGATTATTGACACAGCGGCAGCATCTATCTATCTATCTATCTATCTATCTATCTATCTATCTATCTATTTGGTTCCAGTCAGCTCCAACTCACAGCAACCATATGTGTAACTGAATGAAGCACTGCCCAGTCCTGTGCCATGCACATAATTGTTCTACTTGAGCTCAGTGATGCTGCTGTGTCAATCTATCTTGTTGAGGGTTTTTGTTAAGTAACATTGAGTCGGTTCTTACCCATAGCAACCTGTATAGAGTTTCCAAGGAACAGCAGGTGAGTTTGAAATGCCAGCCTTGCATACACTACTCAAGTTAAATATCACTCCTGCCACATCCTAGTTTGTTAGTGGGTCAAATGACTTTGTGTTTTTGATTCTATGAAAGGAGGATAATAATAGAATTTCCCACAAGTGGTCAAAGTAAACATTAAATGTAAGTACATATAAAAATCACATTTAAAGTTATCCAAAGAATTCACTGTAAGAAGAATAACTAATAAGTAAAATTAACTATTGTCATCATGCTTTATGAGAAAAATCACATGAATTACTTGATATTGGGATGTAGATATTCTACAATAAGAATATTGTATACAAAATAAATAATTAAATACATATATTTAATTATTAATGAAACTAAACTGAGATAGTCTATCTGCTTTAGCTAATGAACAGTGTACAATTTTAATTAAAACTATTTTTATGAAGTCTACAATCCAGAAATTATTTGAATTATTGATAAAATAATAGGAGATAAGCTTCATTTAATTTACAAACTCACTGTTCTCAGCCTAAACTAAATTTTAATGCTAGAACTCCATTTTATATGGTTATGGTTATGCTCTCAGTTCTTAACTGAAAGATTGGCAATTCAAACTACGTAGCAGTTCCATAGGGGGGGGGGGAAGTGATCTATTCCTTTAAAGATTAAGTCTAGGAAATCATTTGAATTTTGGTGTTAGAGAAGAGTATTAAAAATTCTGCCAGAAGAACAAATAAACCTGTATTGGAAGAAATGAAGTCAGAATGTTCCTAAGGAGCAATTATAGCTCCTAAGAAGCATGACTCATACTTAGTATATGTTGTCAGGAGGGAACAATCTCTGGAGAAGGATATTATGTTTGGTAAAGAAATGTACAGACACATTGACAACAGCAATGAGCTAAAACATTTGTGAGCATTAAAAGAATAGGGCAATGTTACTTCTGTTGTGATAGGGTTGCTCTTGACTGGAAATGAAACCACTGACACTAACAATAACAAACAAAATAAATTGTTTTCAATTGGAGTAATTACAGATAGCCTTGGTGGTGTTAAAGGATGAGTACTGGAATGTTTATCTTAAACTGAACAGTTCAAACCTGTCTCCTGCTCTGTGTGAGAAAGATGAGGTTTTTGGCTCTTGTAAAAATTTAGAAATCTTGTATAGAATCACAATGGTTTGGAATGGATTATATGACATTTCTTTAGTTTAGAGTTTAGGATTAAAGATAGGGTAGAAACAGATAGGGAAACTTAATATTTAATAATAATAGAGAATATGAAGAGACAAGCAAACATGGGAAACAAGAAGAATGTTGCTGTTGTTCTTCTTGAGTAACATCAAGTTTGTTCTGACTCATAGCAACCCACAGCGCCATACCAAAGTCACATACATCAAAGAATAAGGGATTATAAAAATACAATTTGCTCTAGGAATTTATTGAGGAAAGGAGAACCGTAAATTTACAGGATAGATAAAATCAAAACAAAACTCCAACAACTCAAAATAAGCCATATATTTGGTTTACCAGTACCAAAAATTTGAAAATAGAGTGACAAATCATTTATCCAAAGCTCATTTCCCTGGGGGGAAAAAAATCAGATAAATAAAACTGAGAATCAAATTCTATTCCAACAAATGCTCTGGATGATAAAATAACTCATGCAAAATTCTGGCTACCACAAAGATCATGTATGTGTTTGATTGTTTCCTTCATGCATATTTTCCCAGGACTTTAATTTCAAGTCCCCCATCATTATTGATTAGAACAAGGGATGTGAATATGATGAAGCATGGGGGACACAAATCAGAAGAAAGAAGAAAAAGTTGTAAATATCACTAAAATTAATATAGTAAGAATTGACCCACCACTCATCTGTCAGTTTATTGTACTGTGGTGGTTTGTGTGTTGCTGTGATTCTGGAAGTTATACCACTGGTATTTTAAATACAAGCAGAGTTGCCCAAGGTGGACATGTTTCAGCTGACCTTTCATACTAAGACGGCCCAGAAAGAAGGAGAGATGGGCTACCTTTGAATACTTAGTCACTAAAATTCTTATGAATAGCAATGGGATCCAGGAAATTGGAAATTGTCAAGAATGAAATGGAACACATAGAAATCGACACCCTAGTCATTGGTGAGCTGAAATGGACTGATATCAGAAATTTTGAATCTGACAATCATATGATTTACAGTGCCAGGAATGACAAATTGAAAAGGAATGACATCATATTCGTTATTAAAAAAGAACATTTCAAGATCTGTCTTGAAGTACAATGTTGTTTGTCACAGGATAATAGTCATATACCTGGAAGGAAGACAATTTAATATGACTATTATTCAAATTTACTAAACCAATCACAGAAGCCAGTGATGATGAAATTGAAGAATTCTGCCAATTTCTTCAGTCTGAAACTAACTAAACATGAAATCAAGATGTATTGCTAATTACTGGCGAATGGACTGAAATTGTTGGAAACAAAAAGTAAGGATCAGTAGTTGGAAAATATGGCCTTTGTTATAGAAACAATGGTGGAAAGCACATGAAAGATGTAATACACAGAAATCTAATTGAATACATTTATAGAAATAGAAGGTGGAAAAGCTCCATATGATCAGCTAAAACAAACCCAAGGAAAGACTGTGAAATAAACCATCAGTAGCTCATATGCAAGTTCAGGCTGAAGCTGAAGAAAATTAAAACAGAGGCAAAATATGACCTTGAATACAACCCACCTGAATTTATAAATCACCTCAAAGACAGAGGTGATGCATTAGACACTACTGAGTGAAGACCAGAAGACATCAATGACAACATATAGGAAGAAAGTAAAAGGTCATTAAGAAGACAAGAAAGAAGGAAAAGACAAAAATGGATGTCAGACAAGATTTTGCAAATTGACTCTCCAGTTTAGAGATTCTAAAGCAAATGGAAGAAATGAGGTAAAATCATTGAATAGATAATTTCAAAGGTGAAGTCAAGAAGACAAAGTCAAATGCTATAAAGAAATATGCAAAGACTCTGATTTAGGAAACTAAAAGGGAGGAACATGCTTAGCATTTCTCAAGCAGAGATAACTGAAGAGAAAAATTTAAGCCTTAACTTGAAATATTTGCCTAGCAAAGGTTTGAGTTCTACAGCAACTGGTTCTAAGGAGTATTTGTCAGGCATGGGGACACCATCAGGCCGGCCAAGGTAGCTCATAAGAATAACTGACTTGGCTCCATTGTCCAAGCAGAATTTGATGCTTGGGATGGCAGCCTTGATCCTCTGGTTGTTTGTTATCTGGTTGTTCTTCACAGGAACATTAAAGTCCACTCATTTTCCTTTCACATCCAGCTTGTCCAGAGTAAGCTTGTTAGAAAACGACATCTTGGCAATACAACAAAGGCGAGTTGCTCGGGGAGCAGAAAGTGGCAGCGAGCTGCAACAGCCTAGGAGCGCTGGAGAAATGTGTGGCAAAAGCTGTTTATCCATTCTTCCATTAATGGCCACTTAGGCTGTTTCCATCTTTTTGCTATCGCGAATAGTGCTGCTATGAACAATGGTGTGCATGTATCTACTCGTGTTATGGCTTGTATTACTTGTGTAAAGGAATTGCTAGATTATGAGATATTTCTGTTTCCAACTCTCAGAGGAAGCGCCACAATGTTTTCCAGAGTGGTTAGACCATTTTACATCCCCATCAGCAATGTAGGAGGTTACCAGTCTCTCCACATCCTCACCAACTTTTATTGCCCTCTGCTTTTTTGAATTTAACTGTTATTGTTGGTGTGAGATGATATATTGTGGCACTGTGGGTTAATGCGTCAGACAGCAGAGCCATTTGAAATGCAAGGTCAGTGGTTCAAGCTCACTAGCTGCTCCTGGGAAGCCATATGTAGGGTCTCTATGAGTGGAAACCGGCTCAATGGCACTTAAAAACAACAACAATGTCTAATGATCATGAACATTTATTCATATGTTTGTTGGCTGCCCAAATGTCTTCCTTGGTGAAGTGTCTGTTCAGGTCCGGTGCCCTTTGTTTAAATGGGTTATTTGTCCTTCTCTTGTAGAGGTGTAGTAGTTTTCCATGTTGTTGTTGTTATGTGCCATGGAGTCGTTTCCGACTCATAGCGACCCTGAACAGGGTTTCCGAGGCTGTAAATCTTTACGGGAGTAGAACGCCTCATCTTTCTCCCGCGGAACAGCTGGCAGTTTCGAGCTGCTGACCTTGCAATTCGCAACTCGATTCGTAACCACTACGCTACCAGAGTAGTTTTTCATAGATTTTATAGATTATTCCCTATTTATCACTCTGTGGTCTCCCTTTTTGGTGAAATCTTATCATGCACGTAAGTTTCTAATTTTTAGTATATCCCAATCATCTATTTTGCTTTCTTTTGTTTGTGTAATTTTCACAATGTTTGGTAGTTTGTGTGTCCCTTGTATTAGGACCTTTAGATTTGTCCCTATTTTTCCCATTGATGAGCTGTATAATTCTGGCCTTCACATTTAGGTTTTTGATCCATGTTGAGTTGGTTTTTGTATAACGTGCGAGGTGAAGGTCTTGTTTCAGTTTTTGGAGAGAATATCTCCTCCCCATTTAATGTACTTTAATCTTTTGTTGTTCACACAGAACATGGGAACACTGAGTGGTTTAAAATTAAGGAAGGTGTGCAACAAGGTTGTATTCTTTCACCGTACTTATTCAACCTGTAGGCTGAGCAAATAATCTGAGAAGCTGGGTTATATGAAGTAAAATGTGGCATCAGGATTAGAGAAACACTCATTAACAACATGTGATATGCAGATGATACAACCTTGCTTGCTGAAAGTGATAAAGACTTAAAATAGTTACTGATGAAGATCAAAGAGCACAGCCTTCAGTACGGATTGCTTCTCAATGTCAAGAAAACAAAAATCCTCACCACTGGACCAATAAGCAACATTCTTATCAACGGAGAAAAGACTGAAGTTGTCAAGGACTTCATTCTTCTTGGATCAACTATCAACACTCATGGAAGAAGCAGTCAAGAAAACAAACAACTTATTGCATTAGGCAAATCTGCTGCATAAGGTCTTTTTGGGGTGTTGAAGAATATAGATGTCAGCTTGAGGATGCTCCTGGACAAAGCCATGGTATTTTCAATAACCTCATATGCATGTGAAAGCTGGACAGTGAATAAGGAAGATTGTAGAAGAATTGATGCTTTTGAGTTATAGTGTTGGAGGAGAATACTAAAAGCACCATAGGCTTCCAAAAGAACCAAAAGTGTTGGAAGAAGCGCAGCCAGAGTGCTCCTTGGAGGTCAGGATGGCCAAACTTCATCTCTCATACTTTGGACATGTTGTCAGGAGAGATCCGTCAATGAAGAAATATATCATGTTTGGTAAGGTGAAGGATCAGAGGAAAACAGCAATACCCCCAGCCAGATGGATTGGCAAAGTGGCAACATCAATGGGCTCGAGCTTGACAACAATAGTGAGGTTGGCCCAGGACCAGTAGTGTTTTGTTCTGCTGTGCATAAGGTCGCTATGAGTTGGTAACAACTCAATTACTCCTGACAACAATAACAACAACCCTTTGTTGGTCAGTTGGCTGTATCTGGATGGGTTAATATCTGGATTATCAATTTTGTCCCATTGATCTATGTTTCCTTTGTTGTAACAGTGCCAGGTTGTTTTGACCGCTGCAGCCATGTAGTAAATTTTGAAATCTAGGAGTGTGAGACTTGCAACTTTATTCTTTTTATTAAGCAGTGCTTTACTTCTCCTAGGTCTCTTTCCTTTCCATATAAAATTTATGATTGTTTTTTCCATCTCTTTAAAGAATGTCATTGGAATCTAGATTGGGATTGTATTACATGTGTAGATTGCTTTAGGTTGTATTGCTATTTTCACAAGGTTAAGCCTTCCTATCCAGGAGCATGGTATATTCTTCCATTTTTATAGTGGTTGTACTATTTTTCCATTTTTGTCTCTTATAGTAGTGTTTTGTAGATTTTTTTGTATAGATCCATTGTGTCTCTGGTTACATTTATTCCTAAATATTTCATCCTGTGGTTGCCTATTGTTAATATTATTGCTTTCCAAATTTCTTTTCCAACACTGTCATTATTAGTATACAGGAATCCAACTGATTTTTTATGTTGATCTTGTAAGCTGCCACTTGGCTAAAACTTCCAATGAGATCTAGACGTGTTTTGTTGTTTGTTTGTTTGTTTGCTGAGTCTTTGGGATTTTCTATGTATAAGATCATGTAGTCTGCAAATAGATAGAGCTTTACTTCCTCTTTTCCAATTTGGATACCTTTAATGTCCCTACCTTATCGAATAGTTCTGTATAAGACTTCCAACACAATATTGAATAGGAGTGATGATAAAGGGATCCTTGTCTGACTCCTGTTCACAAAGGGAAGGCTTTCAGTTTCTCTCCATCAAGAGTGATGTTGACTGTTGGCTTTGTGTATTGTTGTTTTTAAGAGCTATAGAGACATTTCTGACTCATAATGACCCAGTATAGAGTTTACAAGGAGCAACTGATGAGGTTGAACCACGGACTCTGTGGTTCAAATGACTTTACTTTCCAGAGTATCTGCCCACAATACTAGACCAGGTTTTCTGGCTTCATATATATGCTTTTAATTATATTGAGGAATTTCCCTTAAATTCCTAATTTGTTTAATGTTTTTATCAGGCGTAGATGTTGGATTTTGTCAACTGGTTTTCTGCATCAATCAATATCATCATGTGGTTCTTTTCCTTTTTTTAAATGTATGTAATTGTTGTTAAGTGCAATCGAGTCACTTCTGACTCATAGCGACCCTGTACAGGGTTTCCAAGGCTATAAATCTTGACGGGAGTAGAAAGCCTCATCTTTCTCCCGTGAAGTGGATGGTAGTTTCAAACTGCTGACCTTAAGATTCACAGCCTGATTCATAACCACTACGCTACCAAAAGTCCTTAAAATGTATATGGTGTATTAAATTGATTGTTTTTCTAAAGTTGAACCATCCTTGCATACTTAACATGAATCCAACTTGGTCATGATGTATTATTTTTTTGATGCATTATTGAATTCTGTTGGCTAGGATTTTATTGAGAATTTTTACATCTATGATCATGAAGGGTATTGGCCTATAGTCATCTTTCTTAGTGATGTTCTTCCCTGGTTTTATTATAAGGATTATGCTTGCTTCATAAAATGTATTAGGAAGTTTGCCATCCTCTTCTAAGCCCAGGATGGATAGATCCTAAAAGACAATCACCAAAACATATAATAATCAAGCTCTCCAAAATCAAAGATAAAGACAGCATCTTGAAAGCAGCTAGAGAAAAGATAAATATAACATACCAAGGCAAGCAAATCAGATTAAGCTCAGATTTCTCAAAAGAAACCATACAGGAAAGAAGGCAATGGGGAGAGATATATAAAACCCTGAAAGAAAAAAACTGCCACCCAAGAATCCTCTACCCAGCAAAGCTGTCAATCAAATACGATGGTGTAATCAAAACATTCCAGGATA
>NW_006408981.1:25271-26469 GCF_000296735.1 Chrysochloris asiatica
TAAAAAAAAAAAAAAAAAAAAAAGACTTCCCTAAATGTTCGGTAAAACTCAATAAAGCCATCTGGACCTGGACTTTTTTGGTTGGGAGTTTTTTGATGACCTGATCAATTTCTTTCTTTGTTATAGGTCTGTTCAAGTTTTCTACTTCATTCTATGTAAGTTTAGGTAGGTCGTGTTTTTCTATAAATGTGTCCATCTCCTCCAGATTTTCAAATTTGTTGGAGTACAATTTTTCATAATCAGCTGTTATTATCCTCTTTATTTTTATTGGTTCTGTTGTAATATCACCAGGTAAGGTATTATGTGTGTTGTGTCTTTCCCTCTTTCCTTTCTTTAGATTTACCAATCTTATGTTAATATTATTAATCCTTTTGAAGAATCAGCTCCTTGTCTTGTTGATTCTTCCTATAGTTTTTCTGTTTTCTATCTCATTTATTGCTGCCCTAATCTTTATTTATTTTTCTTTTCTTCTGTTGCCTGTACATTTACACTGATGGTCTGTTTCTCATTGTTGGAGATGTATTAAGGTGTTGATTTTGGTTCTTTCTCCTTTTTGGATGGATGCATGCGTTTATTGCAATAAATTGTCTTCTTAGCACTGCTTTTAGCATGTCCCAAAGATTTTGGTATGTTGTGTTTACATTCTCATTTGTTTCTAGGAAATTTGTGATTTCATGTTTTATTTTTCTACTACCCAGTAGCTTTTCAGCAGGGTGCTATTCAGTTTCCATGTATTTGACTTGATTTTCTTGGTCTTACTATTGTTCAAGAAAGTGAGGCGGCACAAGAGCACTCATTCATTTCTGCCAAGAAATTTGAAAAACAGCTATCTGGCTGACTGATTTGAAGAGATCCATATTTGTGCCCATTCCAAAGGGAGGTGACCCAATGGAATGTAGAAATCATCGGACAATCTCTTTGATATCTCAAGCGAGTAAAGTTTTGCTAAAGGTAATACAGAAACGGCTACAATCACACATTGACAGAGAACTTCCAGAGGTTCAAGCTAGATTAAGAAGAGGCCGATGTCCGATGGATTTTGGGTGAAAGCAGAGAATATCAGAAAGATGTTTACCTATGCTTTATTGACTACACAAAGACTTTCAATTGTGTGGATCATGACAAGGTATGGACAACATTGCAAAGTATGAGTATTCCAGAACACCTAATTGTACTTCTGAGTAATCTGTACCTGGAC
>NW_006408981.1:27288-34810 GCF_000296735.1 Chrysochloris asiatica
TCAGCCAGGTGGCATCATTGATGGCATCAAGTGTGGCAGCGGTGGTGGGGTTAGCCCAGGATTGGACATTGTTTCGTTCTGCTGTGCATGGGGTCTCTATGAGTTGGTTCTGACTCAATGGCACCTGACAACAACAATCTTCTTTCACATTCACATTGTGATTGTTTTGATCATAAACTGACCTCTCAGATCCTCTTAATATATTCTTATAGTTGTTGGGGTTTTTTTTTGTTTTTGTTTTTTTCTCTGCTGTACTCTTCCATCTCACGACTGAATTCTGTGGTGACCACATATGTTAGTCTCTGGTGTTGTCTGTTCTTGTTGGTTCTCAGTCTAAAGAATTTCCTTTAGGATGTTTTGAAGTCCTTGGTTGGTTTTGGAAAAGTCTCTTCGCTTCTGTTTATCCAGGAACATTTTTATTACACCATCATATTTGATTAACAGATTTTCTGGGTAAATGATTCTTGCTTGGCTGTTTTTTTCTCTCAGTGTTTTTTATATGTCTCCCCATTGCCTTCTTGCCTGCATGGTTTCTGCTGAGAGATCAGAGCCTAGTATGATTTGCTTGCCTTTGTAAGTAAAAATTCTCTTTTCCCTAGCTGCTTTCAGGATTCTCTTCTTGTCTTTGATTTTGGAGAGCTTGATTATGCTATGTCTTGGTGATTTTCTTTTGGGGTCTATCCTTCCTGGGGTTTGTTGAACTTCTTGAATGCTTATCTTTGTAATTTTCATGATGTTAGGGAAATTTTCTTCCAGCAGCTCTTCAACTATCTTCTCTGTGGACTTGTGTGATTTTTTCCTGTTCCCAAATACCGATAATTCCTAAGTTATATCTCTTCATGTTGTTCAACATGTATCTTACAGTTTCTTCAGATTTTTTTTTTTTATCCTTTTATTCTTTTTGCTATTCTATGTTAGCAGTATTGAAAGATTTGTCTTCCAACTCACTGTTTCTGGCTTCCATCTCATCAATTCTATATTTTTGCCTTTTCAGTATATTATCTATTTCTGATTTTTTATTATTTATTGCTTGGACTTCTTTTAACAAGTTTTGAATTGCTTCCAATGCTGCATCTATCTTATTTGATTCTTCCTGCAGGATTTTCCTAACTTCTTCCTTATTTTTTCAAAACGTTTTTGGAGACTTTGGATGCATTTCATTATTATTCTCCTGAATTATTTCTCAGGCAGTTTGAAGGACTTCCCTCCTCCCAGTAGAAAGTTTAGGTCTATCTCCAGTTCATTTGTGTTAGTTACTGTATCTTGTTTCTGGACAAACACTGAAATTGTCAATTGTTTTTTGATCATTGTAAATACTTAGGTTTTCAATAATTAAATGAATGTATGTTGGTGTTTTATTGGGGTTTCTGATTGACTTCTGGTAGATGTGATCATAAGATGGGCTTCCATTTATACTTTTGTTATTGCTCAACTCAAAGGAACTCTAGCAGATGTTGGCTGTCTATCTTTTGTACAAAAGCTGACATTGGCTCTTGCTTGGATGGTGTTATTTTACACCATATAATTGCAGCTTGGCTATATTACCACAATTTCTGTCTCTTCTTGAGAACCAACAAGTAGGGTGAGAAAGAGTCCCCTGAAGGTAAAAGCAGGACCAAAATCAAAACAACAGCAAAAGCACACCACACACAAAAAAACCGAAAACAAACAAACAAACAAACAAAAAAAAAAAACAAAACAAAACAAAAAAACAGATTTGGTACTACAGTCTATAATCACATAAAAGAAGGAAAAGAAATCTGTAGCAAAAAAAATGAGTATGAATTTAATACCCTTCTCTCATCTGGGCTTGAGACATTCTGGAGACCATTCTGTTTTAACCAGTTCCCAGTGATCCCTGCCACTTCCCCATTTCAGGGCCGAGAAATCTTTGAGAGGCAGATCTGTGTACATGCATAGTAAAACCCTCTGTGGGTGGGGGGTATTCACTCGCTCAGGCACTTCCTCTAGTCACCAGAATGGAGTGTGCGCAGACAGTGAGAGACCAAAAAACAGAGAAAGGAAAGAAAAAAAGGAATGTTCACACTTTTATCTCCAAGGATCATTAGAAGTCTGAGGTCGGAGTACTTCTCTGACCCTTCACCCTCTCCATCACACCCAAGATGGGCACTCCAGGAGCCAGCTGGCTGCCATGGATCAGAAAACAGAGTTTCTTGTTTCTGCTTCAAATTCCACTGGCTGTAAGCCTTCAGACTTTCTAACTATTCCTTTTTATGTCGTTCAGAGATCTGACACCATCCCCTGAACTTGTTTCTCCAGTATTTTGTGTCATTGCTGCAGAGTTTTCATAACACATCTCCCTAAGCTGCCATTACTGAAGACCCTCTTAAAGGTCCTCAGAATAAATAATTGCCTGATTTTAGAGTCCAACTTGAACATACCTGTCCTTGTACCTGTTAGAAATAAACCCCAAATGGTGCAAACAGACACTCATTAAATAAAAGAGTATCTTTGCAAGGCAACATTTACTTCTGCAGAGGGTGCATAGTGGTACAGGAACAAACTGGCAAGCACAAAGGGCTAGCAGTTCACTCGGGTTTTATCCCTGACACAAGTCTAAGGCTGTGTCTCAGCCCATTGGCTGGGCTTCAACTGCACAATGTTGACCATACCCAGTTGGCTATTTCATACTGCTGGAGCATGCATTCTTTTCCTTATTTGGCTGGCCATTTCAAATAGCTAGGTAGCTAGGGGAGCTTAAGGAAATTGGAAAATCCTACTTACTTCAAGAAGTAGTAAAAAAAAAAAAAAAAAAAGAATGATCCTCTGAATACAATAAACAGGATTACAATACATTTAAAGAAAAGACACTCACTCCCACATACCCAAGAACAAACTATATAATATTCTTATATTTGAGTGACGTCATCCTGACCGTCTTAAATCTTGAGGTCTCCAAGTTTTGTTAGAGAAAGCCTCAACAACCCTCCATGTGCTGGTCTTAATAACTGGGTGTGGGATCATAGACTTGAAACTCACCACCATTATACCTGCCCTAGGCTGATGCTCCCAGATTTTCTTTAGATTCCGTGGAAGCTCGGTCTCCCTTGCTGTTCTAGAAAGCCTATTTTGGCACAACCTCTAGTTGTGCAAATTCAAATTCCTGAGATTTCCCATCATTCTGTAGTGTGACGGGTCATCCATGGCAGTCTTTATCTGGGGAACCTTCACAGTTAGTTGGCCAAACTGAGATTGATTAGCAGAACTTATGATAGAGGCTTGACTGTATGGACAGACACCATGACTCATAAGGAAGATATGATTAAATAATTCTCCATTTTGAAATGTGATATAATTGTCCACTTTATGATGTGTTGTCAATCCTAGCCTCTATGTATGGTTACAATCCCATTTATGGAAGGGTTGTGTTTGTTGTGTTAATGAGGTATGTTTGTTGTTAAGTTTTGTCTAGTTAGTTCCACTCACTGAGTCAGAAACACC
Organism: Chrysochloris asiatica; assembly: GCF_000296735.1. Classification (NCBI taxonomy): domain Eukaryota; kingdom Metazoa; phylum Chordata; class Mammalia; order Afrosoricida; family Chrysochloridae; genus Chrysochloris; species Chrysochloris asiatica. The sequence goes on from NW_006408981.1 coordinate 30,751, forward strand.
AAGTTCAGGGGTGGCAGTCCAGTCCTTATCCTATAGTACCACACCAGGATGGAGTTTGTTAAGTTAATGAGATAGGTTTACATTATGTTACTGGTAATTAGGTTTTGTGTTTATGTTAATGTGCAGGATTAGGGTGGGATGACCACTCATACTCAATTCCACACTTGCTTGAGTCACACCTTTTATATTTAAAAGAGGTAAAAGAAAAGAGCCAGTTACCACCAAGAAAGAAGAGCTGGAAGCTGAGTGCATCCTTTGAACTCAGGCTTCCTGCACTAGGAAACTCTCAGAATCAGGACTCACAAAGAAAACCTTCCCCTAGAACCTCTACTCTAAATTTGGACTTATAGCCTCCAAAACTGTGTGAAAATAAATTTCTGTTTGTTAAAGCAAAACAATAGCCTCATATGGATGTGAAAGCTGGACAGTGAATAAGGAGGATCGTAGAAGAATTGATGCCTTTGAGTTGTGGTGTTGGAGGAGAATACTGAAAGTGCCATGGACTGCCAAAAGAACCAATAGATCTGTTTTGGAAGAAGTGCAGCCAGAGTGCTCCTTGGAGACCAGGATGGCTAAGCTTCGTCTCTCCTACTTTGGACATATTGTCCGGAGGAAACAATCATTGGAGAAGGATGTCATGCTGGGTAGGGTGGAGGGTCAGAGAAAAAGAGGAAGACCCCCAACGAGATGGATCAGCCAGGTGGCATCATTGATGGACTCAAGTGTGGCAGCGGTAGTGAGGTTGGCCCAGGATTGAACATTGTTTCGTTCTGCTGTGCATGGGGTCGCTATGAGTCAGTTCCGACTCGATAGCATCTGACAACAACAACAACAACAAAGCAAAACAAAACAAAACAAAAACAAAGTACTACGGACTTCCAAATGAAAAAAAAAAAAAAAAGAAATCTGTGTTGGATGACATACAGCAAGAATGTTCCCTGGAATCCAGAATGGCCAGAATTCGACTCTCATACTTTCAACATATTTTCCAGACATACCAATCTTTGTAGAAGTATATCATGTTTGTTAAAATGAAGTGTTAGTAAAAAAGAGGAAAGCCCCCTAAGAAGTTGATTTAGCACAGTGGTAGCAACAATCGGCTCAAATGTAGCAATGATTATGAGTTTGGCGCAGGGTTGGGCAGTTTTTCTGATCTGTTGTGCATAGGATCACTATGAGTCAGTACCGACTCAATAATATCTAACATCTACAACAAATTATATCTGTATTCTGAGCACATAATCTGAGAAGCTGGGTTATATGAAGAACAATGTGGCATCAAGTTTGGAGGAAGACTTAGTAACAACTTGACATGTGCAGATGATAGGATCTTGTTTGCTGATAGGGAAGAATACTTAAAATACTTACTGATGATGGTCAAAGACTGTCTGGGTTGCAGCTCAGTATAAAGAAAAACAAAAAGTTCCTCACCACTGAACCAATAAAAAACATTCTTATCAATTGAGAAAAGACTGAAGTTGTCAAAGACTTCAACACTCATGGAAGTAGCGGCCAAGAAATCAAACAATGTATTGCATTTGGCAAATCTTCTGCAGAAGACCGCTTTAAAGTACTCAAGATTCAGATGTTAATTTGAGGACTGAGGTGCATCTGATCCAAGCCATGTATTTTCATGTGAAAGTTGGATAGTGAATAAGGAAGACCATAGAATAATTGGTTAATTTGAGTTATGGTGTTTGAGGAGAATATTAATAATACCATGGACTGCCAAATAGCAAACAAATCTATGTTGGAAGAAATACTTCCAGGATGCTTCTTGGAATCCAGAATGGCCAGACTTTGTCTCTCATAATTTGGGCATATTATCAGAAGGGGCTAATCCCTGGAGAAGTATATCATGTTTAGTAAAATTGAGGGTTGCAAAAAAAAAGGAAGACCCTAATGAGATGAATTGGCACAGTGGCATCAGCAATGGACTCAAATGTAACAATGATTGTGTGGTTGTCACAGGGTCATGCAGTGTTTCATTCTGTTGTGCATAGGGTCATTTTGAGTTGGTAATGACTCAATGGCACTGAAAAACAACAACAGCACCATATAACATAATGTAATGCTTTATTTTAATAAAAAATATTCTTGAGTCACTGACAAGCTTGTTTATGGATGCTTTCAAAGGGAATAAAATAATGTCTAATTTTACATAACAACATTAAAAGTATAAAAATTATGAGCTATAAACAGTTAATAATTATTTAGATGGTTAGTTTAATAGAAATTATATTGTAAAATAAATCCATATAACATAGCTACCATCTTTTCTTTATTGTTTATCAAACACACAACATAAATGTAGAAATTAGTTAAAGATCATCTTACTTCTGAGATTAAGTAAAGATAAAACAAACCCAAACAATAGATGCACACTAGGCTATAAAGCAGACATTCAGGAGTTTTGTTCCTTATATTTTGACAGCCTCAGTGTGCAAACCTTGGGCCAATCGCTTTATCTCTCAATACCCTGGTTTCCTTAGCTGAAATGTGATTTAAAATAATGACCTACCTCACAGTGATCTTATTTGGGATGAAGATTTAATGTGTCTGAAACATTTTAAAACTCTGTAGATAAGAGACTTGTTATAAATCCAAAATGCTTTGCAGCATTGCTCTTCTATCTCATGCCTGAGGGAGTGAACTGTGAGGCTAGACTCTGCAAGTAGGAGAGGTCTGAATTTTCCACAATACAAGGGTCCAGGTTATTTTTCTACATGACATACAGTCAGTACAAATAAATGAGCTATTTAAAAATGTACATAAGTGGCAATAATGATCAGGGCAGTGAAACAAACCAAATTAACACATAGTCCTTTTTGTTAGCTGCTATTAAGCCATTTATGACTCATTGGGATTGTATATAAGATAACTAAATGATGCCCAGTCCTGTGCCATCTTCATGCTTTTATGTATGTTTGAGCACATTGTTAATCAACATATAGACTTATGCAGTAGGTTCTCCCATACCCAAAGAGTAGCATGGTAGAATAAGTCTATATTACACAGTAACAATGGAACAGTCTGGCTTTTTGTTAAGAAATGGCTACAGTGCAGAAAAAGAAAAGTGAATTCATTCTGAGAGAAATTGAGAGATGGGATCAGCTTACATGTTGCAGTTGTCTCTTTCCAAAGAAATACTATCAAAGGTTTCCTGGAAATGTGTGTAACCCAAACAATATTATTAGACCTTATTGGGAGAATGCAATTATGCACTAGTGTTATATGATATGAAGAAACTAAAGTCCAGAGTGGTTCAGAGTGAAATGCTGAGTTATTAAGTAAGTTCCCAATGGTGCTTTGTAAGAGGAAAATTTGCTTGTAATTTCAGATCTGATTCCAAAATTGTTGCTAGTGAAAAATTTGCTAATGAACCTTCCTTAAAAATAATGTGATCACATCTTTTTATGATTACAAAATTGTATGCTTAAAAAATATTTTGCAAAAGAAATGTGGACAGTGGAAATTGAATACGATTTGGAATTAGAAATTGAAATCTTTGGTACTCAATCCCCAGTTACTCAATCCTCAGATGCTCAAGTGCCTTATACAAAATCACATAGAATTTTCACAACCTATGAACATCCTCCACATACTTTAATCATCTATAGATTACTTGTGTGACACTGTAAGATAAACACTGAACTGGTAACAAAAGGTCAGAACTTAGACCCATCAGCCACTCTCAAAAACTGTATGCTGACAGGGTAGTTAGGAGTTGGAAATAACTCAATGACACACAATAATAACAAAGATTATTCAGTATAGGCATGGTTGCAGCAGCAATGGGCTCAACCATAACACCAATTATGAGGATGGCACAGGATCAGGCAGTGTTTCGTTCTGTTGTGCATAGAGTGACTATGAACTGGAACAGACTCAAGGCAGCTAAAAACAACAAATGATATTTCAATAGCAATAGTTGATTCCTTTAGACTTTCAGAAATAGATTCAATCCTTAATTGCTTTTTTGTAATCATATTCCTCCCCATAAATATTTTCAATCCATGGTTGTTTAAGTCCCAGATACAGAACCTGTGCAAAAGGAAGA
>NW_006408981.1:35400-38004 GCF_000296735.1 Chrysochloris asiatica
ATTCTAAATTAAAGAGCACTGTTAGCATAGCAGATTATGAACTGGAGTGCTAACTGAAGGTAAGAAGATTGAATATACCACTCCCTCTGAGGGAGAAAGATGAGGCTTTCTGCTCCTGTAAAGATTTGCAGTCTTAGAAACTCTATACAGCATCACTGTGATTTGGAACTGACTTGGTGGCACACAACTACTACAACCATAATACATTAGATATAATGCTGGATATTGCATGATAGACTATTAAAAGACCAATAACTTATTGAACAACATAAAAGGGGACTGACTATACGTATGGACCTCACCAAATGGAATGAATACACAGGAGTCAAACTGACTACATTTGTGGAAAGAGATGGTGGAAAAGTGCAATATCGTCAGCCAAAACAAGGCCAGGGGCCAACTCTGGAACACACCACCAATTGTTCATATGTAGTTTCATGCTGAAGCAAAAATAAATTAAAACATGTCCATGACAGACAAAGTATGATTTTGAACATATCCCATTTGGATTTAGAGGTTATCTCAAGAACAGATTTGATGCATTAGACACTAATACACAAGGACCAAAAGAATTGTGAGATGACATCAAGATCGTCTTATAGGAAGAAATTAAAAGATCATGAGACAAGAAAGAAAGAAAGAAAAGACCAAAGTAGATGTTAGAAAAGACTCTGAAAACTTGCTCTTCACTATATAGATGTCAATGTGAATGGAAGAAATAAGGGAGGCTGATGAAGTCAAAGGTAAATAATATAATGAAATAGACAAAAATCTTGTTAGAAACTAAAAGAGAAGACCACTTTCAGCATTTCTCAAGCTGAAAGCACTGAAGAAAAAATGCAACCCTCAGCTTTCAATATTGAAAGAGTCTTGGTGTGGCACTGTAGGATAAGCAATGGATTAAAAAGTCAATTTGAACCACAAGGTCAGTGGTTCAAGCTCATCAGTGGCTCCTCAGAAACCCTATATAGGGTCACTATGAGTCAAAACTGATTCAACAGCACTCATGACAATACAAGCTTAAAATGGAGTCCTGGTGTAGTTCTGTAGGATAAACACTGAACTGCTAACTACTAGCTAATGAGTTCAAAACCACCAGTCACTTCTTGGAAACCCTATTCGTGGTTGATTATGAGTGGAATCCTGGTGTGGCACTGCAGGATAATGCACAGTAACACAAAATCGATTTGAACTACAAGGATGGTTTGAAGAACAAGATTGGCAGTTCAAACCCACCAGCTGCTACTTGAAAATAGTATACAAAATAGCTATGAGATGTAACTGATTTGATAGCCATTAACAACAGCAATAACAATTGAGTCACAACTAACTCAATGACTCTTAACAACAGCAATAGTAGCAACAAGGTAAAAAACATTGAATGATACAGAAAGCATCAAAAGAAGATGGTACATATACACAGAATCACTGTACTAAAATGTAATGGTTGATTGTTAGTCATTTCAAGAGATAGGATATGAGCAAGAACACATGGTACTGTCCTGCAAACTGCACTGAAGGAATTGGTGAAGAGTGAGTCACAAGTAACTGAGAGATCACATATTGAAGTCTTTCAACAAACTGATGCAGCCCTGGATGTGTTCACACATCTATGTCAAGAAATTTGGAAGACAGGAACTTGACCAACCAATTGGAAGAGATTCATATTTGTACACATTCTAAAGAAAGGTGACCCAATGGAATGCAGGAATTATAGAACAATATAATTAATATCATATGCAAGTAAAACTTTTCTAAAGATATTTCTAAAAGGGCTGCAACAGTACACTTACAGGGAACTGCCAGAAATTCAAGACAGATTCAGAAGAGAGTGTGGAACAAGGGATATCATTGCTAAGCTCAGATAGATCTTGGATAAAAGCAGAAAATGACAAAAAAGATTGTTTTGTTGTTTTTGTTAAATGCAATCAAGCCAGTTCCAACTTATAGCAACATTGTATAGACTTTCCAAGGAGTGGCTGGTGAGTTCGAACCACTGACCTTGAGGTTCAAAACAAATCAAGAAAGATGTGTAATGGAGTTGTATTCTTTCACCATACTATTCAATCGGTATGCTGAACAAATAATCCAATAAACTGGAATATATGAAGAAGAACATGGCAACAGGATTGGAGGAAGCCTCATCAATCCTCTGCTATAAGGAGATGATACAACCTTGCTTGTTGGATATGAAGAAGAAGACTTTAAATACTTACTGGTGAAGATCAAATACTCAAGGCTTCAGTATGGATTGCATCTAAATGTAAAGAAAACAAAAATCCTCACAACTGGACCAACAAATAACATCATTACAAATGCCAAAAAAAGTTAAGATGTCAAAGACTTTATTTTGCTTTTTCCCACTATCAGCATTCATGGAAGCAGCAGCCAAGAAATTAAATGACTTACTGCATTAGGCACATCTGTTACAAAAGACCTGTTTATATTGTTCAAGAGCAAACTTATCATTTTGAAGACTAAGGTGTACCTGACACAGGGCATGACATTTTTAATAGCCTCATATGCATGTGACAGAAAGACAATAAAAAAGGAAGACCATGGGAGAATTGATGCATTTATGTCATGTTGTTAGAGAAAAATATT
>NW_006408981.1:38558-41804 GCF_000296735.1 Chrysochloris asiatica
CTAAGTGCATATAGAAGATGGGCGAGAATGACAGCATCAATAGGCTCCTTTTTTGCTCTCTTCTTTCTTCTGGCACTTTACAATAGATGAGATTTTACTGAAAAACTAGGAACAATGATGGTATTTTTCTCTCACACAGAAAAAAAAAAAACACCCAAAAAACCCATAATGTCAGTTATCAACAGTACTTAAAGATATCTTGCATTGACTGACAACTTTGAAGCCAATGCTACTTTCCTCAAGAAATGACTGAGATAACAGACTTCATAGTTAAGGATGCTATTTAAGAACTCCAAGGGGTTGTGATGTTCTTATTATTTAACAAGTATAAGTAAGAAATCCCACAATGTTGCTGTGCAAAATCTCTTTTTCATTCCACTTAATCTCTTTTACCATTTCCTCTCCTGAGTTTTAGTTTCATGACCGTTTTAGTTCTTTGAAGATTGTTTATCTGCCCCCCATCCATGTGAATCACTGCAGGGCAAATTCTACTGTTGCAATTATACAGTCTGAATCTAAAGGATGAATTAAGCTAGAGCTGTGCTGGTAGTGATTCTCTAACAAATGCAAATAAATCCATCAATAAAAGTAGCTAAGCTAAGCAAGCATTTAGCAGAATAGTAAAATAATGAGTTTTATAAGGTCCTCCCAGACGTGATTGTGTATTTTTTTGTGTGTTTTCCTTTCTGTTTTATTTTTTATAGATTTAATCTGTTGTTATTATTGTGTTTGGACAATTGCACGTTGCTTAGAAGGATTGCTGAGAAAAACAAGCATCTTAGAACATATTAGTATCAAAATTTTGTTTGAAGTTTTTAATGTTTTCCTTTCATAACAAATGAGAAAAATATTATTGATAGAAAATCAAGCAACCCCTTATTAAAGAAAGTATCAAAATGTAGAACTATTATTTCTCAATATTCAATAATCTGGTCTGACAATGTTTCACTGCGATTGATAAATATTTTAAACTATTTCATATCTCCTTCCTGGTCTGTCTTCATCTGAAAGCTCATTTAAAACTTGTTGATCGTGGTTGACCCTGCTGGTATTTAAAATACTAGTAGCATAGCTTCCAGAATCACAACAACACACAAGCCACCACAGTATGACAAATTGACAGATTGGCACAGTGGCAGCATCAATCTACTCAAACATGGCAACAATTGTGAGGTTGGCCTAGGATCCAGCAGTGTTTCATACTGTTGTGAATAGTATGGCTATGATTCGGTACCGACTCAATAGCACCTAACAACAACAACACTATTCCTCATCATATCCTCCATCTAGGTCTACACATTTCAGAAATCTGTGCTTTCAGTTTTCTAACTCTTCCACAAAAGTATTCTACAAATTCAATTTTTTGTTGTTTTGCTAAGTGCTATTGTATGGTTCCAACTCATAGAGGACCTATATAGGGTTTCCAAGTAGTGGCTGGTGAGTTTGACCACCAACCTTATGGTTCAAACCAACCTTGAGGTCCAGTGCTTTAACCAACAGTGCCAAACCAGGACTCAATATACTTTTATTTGCACAATGTCAAAATGTCAGTTCTGTCATTTTTGAGGGAGTCAGATCAAGTTCCTTTTAAAAGTTCTTTGAGTTTAGAGAACTAAAAAGTCTGAAGCAGCAAGATATGGGTTGTAGGGTGGATGGGATAATGTTCCACAATAAAGATCTTGGTGGATAGCCCTTGTTAGCTTAAACAATGTTGGTGAATTATCGTGATAGGGAAAAAAAAAGAATCCTTGGCACAGATATCCTAGGTTTTCCACACCACATTTCTCAACAATAACAAAACAACTTTAGTACCTCAATTTTCAATTGCTAGAAGGTAGAAGGTAAAAAAAAAAAAAAAAAAAAGCTTTAAATTTAATTCTGTAGCGTGTTCTTAATCTACAAATTTCTTCCTAAAATTTCAGTGGCTCCATGATTGAATATAAAGTGGTGAAGAGACATTACTTAAGTATGTAGGGCAAGAGAAATAAATCAATTAAGTTATCTGCATGCTGCAATGAAAAAAAAAAAAAAAGAGAGAGAGAGAGAGAGAGAGAAGTCAACAGTTTTCAAAAACACATCTAGAGAGAAAAAACAAGATGGCAGATCGGGTAGAAGTGCAATGAGGAGCTTCATCAGCAACAACACAGAATACCAGACCAAGCAGGCTCAGGGGATGGTGCCAGAACTCTAAACCATGTATAAAGGAATATTTAAAAGGTTGGAAGCCTAGGAAAATTGGTAGCAGAAGCAAGAAATCCATAGCTTTCTAACTCAAGATGCTCAGCTGCTCCTGGAGCCGCCACCTTGGGTGAGGCTGAGCAGGGGAAGCATCAGAGAAGCCATGGATGCCTGACAGAACCATGAAGGTAAAGGTGTGGACATTCTTTTTTTTTTTTTTTTTTTTAATCTGTTAATTGATATCTTGCTGTCTGTGCATCTCCATTCTGGTGACTAGAGGGAGTGCCTCAGTGAGTGGATACTCCACTCACACCCCCGGAGGGTTCCACTATGCATGCACACAAATCTCCTCAAAATTTAAAGTGACAGTTTTCATTTAAAACCAAATGGCATTGCAAAACAGACACATGCAAGCCCTGAATGTGTTTATCACGAGGGAAAATTTGGAGTGGAATTGTGGAGTGGGAGAGGCAGCCTCAAAAGGAAATAGGCCAAAAATTAAATCCTGAATTATGTCACAATGACAAACAGTGGCATCTTGAAATTTCTCAGGAAGAAGAGTGAAAAGGGAAGCCCACCTTCTCATCACATGTACCCAGAAGCAAGCAGAAAGCATAACACATACCAAAATACTCACAAAATAAGGCCACAGATAACTGCTGAATATGCCCCCAAAAAACAGAAATAGATGACTCTTTCTGGACATGTCAGGAAATGAGATAAAGTGACTGAAACAAATGAGCTGGAAGTAGACCTACACTCCATACTGGAAGATGGGTAGGCTTTGGAAATGCCTGAGAAGGAACTCAGAAAAAAATAATATAAAATGTATCAAAACACTTTACAATGGAGTTGAAAAAATAAGGAAGAAGTCAGGAAAGCACTACAGGAACAATCAAATCAGATAGATACAGCATTAGAAACAATTCAAAACATACAGAAAGTGGTCCAAACAATTACTAATAGAATATTAGAAATGGACAATACACCTAAAGAACAAAGGAGTAGAATTGAAGAGATAGAAGCCAGAGCTAGTGAACTAGAAGATAGATCTCTCAACACTACTAA
>NW_006408981.1:42140-43869 GCF_000296735.1 Chrysochloris asiatica
GGTGTAATCAAAACATTCCAGGTTAAAAAGAAGCTAAGGGATTTTGACAAAGCCAAACCTGCTATGAAAAACATCCTAAAGGAAGTTCTGTAGACCAAGAACGAACAAGAACAGACAACAACCAGAGAATGACATACGTTACAGCGTCACCCTGAACTCAATAGACAAATGGAAGACCCAAAAACAGAATAAAATTATAAGAACAGAAGATCTTGGCAGTCAGTCTATGATCAAAGCAATTACAATGTGAAAGAAGGTAAACAGAGGAACAGAGATCTAGGTGGTGAAAGGTCAGGTAGATTGCAGGATAAAATAGACTATCTTAAATGGAAGGAAGAGTTAATGGAATGTAAGGTAACCACAACAGAGGTGTTGGTATGGAGGGTTTAGTTCAGGTGTCTCGGAGGGCAATGCAAGAAAAGGGAATAGGTGGAAGGACAAGATAGATATGGGAACACTGAGACAAGTTTGCCTGGTCTAAGTAGGACAGAGGTAAATAGTGATGCATGCTCAAACTTGGAACAACAGGGCTCTGTGATAGAGGGATCAAGGCAGAGTTTGAAGAGGGAAAATAACACTAAAATATGTGACTGTCTTATGAATATTGGTTTCCTTTGCCTACTATCGTAAAATAGACACTTGAGTGGGAAAGAAAGGAATGTTGCGAAACATGATTGTAAGCCTGTCTTCAACCTATAACTGATTGGAATACCAAAAAGGGATTCTAGAACTTATCCAGTGAAATAGCCCTCTTGCATAGACTTTACAGAGTATAGGATCTTAGATGGAATCCTGAGTCCCATCCAGAACCTTATGAGCTAGGACATTCCCTGGAACAGCTAGAGCAACAGAAGATACATCTTCAAAGACTGATCATCAGGGAAAACCCAAAACAAAATTGTCAGCATTACTGGCTACTACAAGAGTAACCAAGCTGTTCGCCAGGAAACCATCAAGGCAAGCAACCAAGTTATTTCAAGATAAACTCCCCTCTAAGATTGAAACTCAAAGAAAACACATGAACAGGCATGTAAGCTTGCTGTCAACCACATTAGTCTACTAGTGAGTGGAAGAGGAGGAAAGGCAGCAATGAAAAATTGGCCTGAGTTCAACCATGTTCCATGGACTCCTGTTGATCTGGAGATGAGAGAGAGAAAAGGAAGAGCTGGTTGGTTCAAAGTGTGATGAGACCTGGGGACACTTAAGCCCATGGACAAGGACATAGCCACAGAGAGTTAGAGCTGAGAATGAAGCATCCAGCTGATATGAAGTGAAGAGAGATGCACAAGAACACCCAAACTTGCACACAGTACCCAATTGACCTAACCTCAATGGCTTGATAATCAGAACTCAACTAGAGGAAGTTAACCAAAACAAGACAAAACAAAAAGTTTTGACAAAGGAAACAAGGGTAAATTCTACAACTTGATGAACCTGACCTATACTCATGAAGGTAGTAGCTCTAAATACTAACAGAGAGGGAAAGAGTCTTCACATCAAATATCAATGCTATCCCCTCTGTACACAGGGTAGATAGGAACAGGCAACTTAGACATTGGCTACCTAAAAGGAGTTCTGGTAGCATAGTAGTTACTAATCGGACTGTGAACCGCAATGTCAGCAGTTCAAAACTACCAGCAGTTCCGAGGGAGAAAGATGAGGTGTTCTGATCCCGTAAAGATTTACAGACTCGGAAACCCTGTACAGGGTCGCTATGAGCCGGAACCGA
>NW_006408981.1:44689-45744 GCF_000296735.1 Chrysochloris asiatica
GGCATATTATCTGTAGGAATAATTACCTTTACAAAGAAAACATGTTTGGTAAAGTATTGTTTTTGTTATGTGCTGTCGAGTTGTTTCCAACATGTAGCTACCCTATATATGATTTCAAAGGAGCCGTGGTGAGCTTGAACAACTAACCTTTGGTTCAAATAAACTTTGGAGTCTAGTTACATTATCTCACAGTACCACCAGCCCTCCCGAAATTGTAGGGTCAGTGAAAATGTAGACTCCCCAACAGGATGGATTGGCACAGTGGCAGCAGCTATGGGCTCAAATATGGCAGTTATTGTGAGCATGTCACAGGACTGAACACTGTTTCGTTCTGTTGTACACGAGGTTATTATGAGTTTGAGCCTATTCGGTTCACCTAACCTAAGCTAATCAGTATTTAGAAAAAGGGGATCATCCTATATAATAAACTGAGTAATATTGAATACATTTTTACAGTTTCTCTAATAAAACACTATAACTCAATATATTAATAAATACTATAAACACTCGAGAAGTATATAGAATAAGCTGTTTCCCTAAATCATTGAATCTATTTTTTATCCCATATTTCAGTAGGTAAGGGATGAGTGGTGGTGTAGTCATTGTGAACATCTACTAAATAGTGAAACTGTTGTTGTTGTTGTCAGTTGCCATCGAGTCGGAAACGAATCATAGTGACCCCATGCACAGCAGAACAAAACAATGTCTGATCCTGGGCCAACCTAACCACCGCTGCCACACTTGAATCAATCAATGATTCCACCTGGCCAATCCATTTTGTTGGAGGGTCTTGCTTTTTTTCTCTGACCCTCCAACTTACCCAGCATGACATCCTTCTCCAGCGACTGTTCCCTCCGGAAAATATGTCCAAAGTAGGAGAAACAAAGCTTAGCCATCTTAGCCTCCAAGGAGCACTCTGGCTGCACTTTTTGCAAAACAGATCTATTGGTTCTTCTGGCAGTCCATGACACCTTTAGTATTCTCCTCCAACACCACAACTCAAAGGCACCAATTCTTTCAGAATCTTTCTTATTTCCATCTTACTTCTAGCTTTC
>NW_006408981.1:47179-48161 GCF_000296735.1 Chrysochloris asiatica
TCTTGTCTTCTTAATGAGTTTTTGCTCTCTTCATGTATGATGTTTTTGATGTCATCCCACAACTCTTCTGGTCTTTGGTCTTTAGTGAAATTATGATCCATGAAAAAGAACATGGGAAATGATGCTTTAATGATGTTTTTAGCTTAAAAGACTTTAAATGATCAGTTTGTGTGTAATCATTTCTTCAGAGAAGTTTTTTTGCTTGTTTGTTTGTTTTTAAATAGTGTACATTTATATATTACATATGATACATATAGTACATATTATATATATACACATAATTTTTTACAATTGTTTGGATTGCATTTAAAATACAGTAGAAATCCTGGTATTTTGACAAATTTGTTATTGTTTAGTGCCATTGAGTCAGCTGTGATTCATAGTAAACTTATATGGGTTTCCAATGAGCAGCTGGTGCATTTGAGCAGCCAACCTTATGGTCAAAGTTCTGTGCTGATTCTACAACACCACAGAAGGAGTCCCATTATATCAAATAACTGTGTTTAAATGGGTAGGTTATAATTAATATACCTGTGTTCTGGATATGACAAATTATATCAGAACAATCATCATATTCAAATCAACTGAACAACTAAGAAAAACATAGTAACTGCCAGACCTCAGCCCTATATGTTTCACAATTGATCAAGGCATTTTAATGTGCACATGCACAGTTACATTTGATGAGAGCAGAGATGTCAGCTTGAGGACTAAGGTGCGCCTGACCCAAGCCATGGTATTTTCAATAACTTCATATGGATACGAAAGCTGGACAGTGAATGAGGAAGACAATGGAAGAATTGATGTCTTTGAGTTGTGGTGTTGGAGGAGAATACTAAAAGTGCCACGGACTGCCAAAAGAACCAATAGATCTATTTTGGAAGAAGTGCAGCCAGAGTGCTCCTTGGAGGCCAGGATGAAGCTTAATCTCTCATACTTTGGACATATTGTCAGGAGAGAATAGTCACTGGAGAAGAATGTC
>NW_006408981.1:49205-50211 GCF_000296735.1 Chrysochloris asiatica
GCTGACCTTGCGGTTCGCAGCCCGATTCATAACCACTACACTACCAGAGCTCCTTAAGTCAATTATAACTTTACATTAATTTTAAAATTTAGAATAGTTGGTCAGAGAATAGAATAGGTTAAATTTTAGCTGTGATGTAAATGAAAGGAAAGGATTTAAAGCACAATCAATGTTCTCTGAAGAAACCTAAGAAGGTGAAAAACATTAGAATAGAGCTAAGAAAGATGCTAATCAAAGATGCAGACTTAGTTGAAGTACAGCCACATCTTGATACAGTATACATCATTAAAATAGAAATATATATCACAAAAGATTTTTCTTCCCTTGAAAAGGAACCAGCTTTACAAACACCTGTATCAGGTGGTCCCACAACTCATCTATTAGTTTATCTAACTGTAAGGTTTTGCATGTTGCTGTGATGCTGGAAGCTATGTCACTAATATTGGGAATATCATCAGGATTAGCCACAGTAGACAGGTTTTAGCAAAGAAAGCTTCCAGACTAGTAAATACCAGGAAGAAAGAGAGGCAGACTAATTCTGAATGGTTAGTCACTGAAAACCTTGTGAATATCAGCAGAACATTGTCAGATAAAGTGCTAGAATATGAAAACATGAATAGCAGTAGAAACTTGGAAGGCACTCAAAATACAACTAGGGAAAAGTAGGTCGTTGGTGTTGTTAAGTGCTGAGGAGTTGGTTCTAACTCATACCTACCCTGTAAAGACTTTCCATGGAGCATTTGGTGAGTTTGAACTTGCCAACCTTGTGGTTCATAGTCCAGTGTGAATCTTATAGGACCACACCAGGATCTGGGGAAGAGCAGAGTTGAGAATAATGACATGAATGGAGAAAATCTTTCAAGACCTACATTTGCTGATGTGGCATAACTCTAAAGATACAGCTACAAACATGCATTAATAATTGGAAAATGGGAAGAGAACAAACAAGATGGCGGATCGGGTGGACGTATAGCAGAGAGCTCTGCCAACAACAACACAGAATACC
>NW_006408981.1:53364-61702 GCF_000296735.1 Chrysochloris asiatica
TAAATAAATAAAATAATTGGAAAATGTAAATTTTAAGCCATCAAAAATAAAATCGTATTTTCAAAGATCATTATTCTATGCATTAGTGAGCTGCGATGGACAGGTATTGGTAATTTTGAAGTAGACAATCATATGACTTATTATGCTGGAAATGATAAAATTAAGAGTGGCATCACATTCATCATCAAAAAGAACATTTCAAGATCTATCTTCAAGAATAATGCTGTTTGTGATAATATTACATCAATATGACTACAAGGAAGACCAGTTAATACCACAATTATTCTAATTTACACACTAATCACTAAAGCCAATGAAGATGAAAATGAAGAATTCAACCAATTTCTTCAAGCTGAAATTGAAGAAACATGCAATCAAGAGATATTGATAATTACTGGTGATGTGAATGCAAAAATTGGAAACAAAGAGGAAATATCAGTAGTTGGAATATATGAGCTTGATGATAGAAATGATACTGGAGATTGTATGACAGAAATTTGCAAGACCAGTGACTTATTTATTGCAAATACCTTTTTTAAACAACATGAAAGGCAATATACCTGTGGACCTCATTAGATGGAAGACCCAGAAAACAAATTGATTACATCTTTGGAAAAGATGATAGAGAAGCTCAATATCATTAGGCAAAACAAGGTCAGTGAAGAAAATTAAAACAACCCAAAATATGTCTTTGATTATATCCCACTTGAATTTGGAAACCATCTCAAGAACAGATTTGTTGCATTAGACACTAATGACCAAAGACCAGAGGAGTTGTGAGATGATATCAAGAATATCATACAGGAGTCTATTGAATGTGGTTGGACTTAGCTGACAACTTCAATACTATCAGTGAACACCATGGTCATCAACAAGACCACATGCCTGCTCATATATTCCATTTGAGTCTAAGTCTTGGAAGGGGGTTTGCCTTGCAGGAACCTGACCACTTGCCTTGATGGCTCCCAGGGTAACAACTTGTTTGTTCTTGTAGTAGTCAATAGGACTGCTGTTATTGTGGTTTTTTGTTTTTTGTTTTTTTTCCTGTTGGTTTTTCTTTCAAGAGTATCTTCTGTTCTTCTGGCTGCTCCCAGCTGGTCTGTTTGTCCTTTCAAATGGAAATGTCCCACCTCCGAAGACTCTAGGTGGGGATCAGGATTCTGTCTATGGTCTGTGCAATGCAAAGGGTCTGCAGGGAGCCTCCTTCACTGGGCAAGTTCTAGCCCCATTTTAGGTATTCCAATCAGTTATAGGTTGAAGACGGACTTACAAGCTTTTTATAGTGATGTTTCTGACTATTCCTCTCTCTTTCCTTCAAGTGTCTATTTTACAATAGGAGGTAAGGAAAACCAAGATTCAAAAGACTGGCAAGCATCTTAACATCATTTCCTCACTTTAACCAGAAGTATGATGAGACCTGGGGACTCCTAGACCCAGGGTCAGGGACATAGCTCCAGAGGACTAGAGTGAAGTGTGAAGTGCCCAGCTGATATGAAGTGAGGGGAGATGTACAAGAACATCTACACTTGAAGATAGTACCCATTTGACCTGGCATCAATGGTTGAATGATCAGAACACTACAGGAAGAAAGAAGAAGAAAATAAAAAAAATAGTAACCCACTACAATGGGATGAACGTAACCTATGATTGTGGATGCAGTATGACAAAGAAGTGGACAATATTTACAGTGATGATAATTCCCCACCCCCCTTGGTACACAGGAATGATAAGCATGGGGAATCTAGACATTGGCTACCCAAAAAGAGGGGCAGGGGGGGAGAGGCATGGGGCACTACAAAGGCAATAAGTGACTGGCTTACAAGTTTTCAATAGGGAACCTAGTTCCAGAGGGTACAGGGAAAGGTAGAATCTCCACCGAGTTGTTTCCAACCTGTTTGGATGGGGTTGATAAAAGGTGTGGAGGATAGGACTCCTGTGGTTCAATAGGGAATGATTGCTACCAGGTCTGCCAGTGAGTGTTAGAAAGGTAAATGTAAATGTTTTGTAATTAAAAGAGTGGACTGGCTGATTTTGCAGTCCAGGAGCAGAGATCCCCAGAACCATCAAGGGAGAGAGAACAACAAAGTATTTGACCCTGTCCAGGGAGGCAGTGATATCAGAGATGGAGGCAGAGATGATGCCATGGACAGAAGGAGCAGTTGGGGACTCTGGACTCAGGGAGTGAGAGGGACTGTGTGCTGGTGGCCAGGGGGCAGTCGTGTGGGGTATACCCTTTGGATGTTTGATGATGCATGCAGGGGATTATAATCATTGCAATGAAATGAAATGCATAGGATGAATGCAAAGATAATGGATAATGTTCTCCCATGTAAACTAACATATAATTCACAATAAAAACTTCAAAACAATATGATACATACAGAAAGACTTCTGTAAAGTGGTAAAGTAAAGACATCAGTTTGAGAGTTAGTTGTATCTGACCCAAACCACAGTACTTTTAATCATCTTATATGTGTTTCAATGTTGGATAATGAATAAGGAAGACATTAGAAGAATTGATGCATTTGAGTTATGGTGTTGGCAAAGAATATTGAAAATACTGTGTACTGCCTGAAGAACACACACATCTGTCTTGAAAGAATCATAACATGAATGCTATTCTGAAATGAGGATGATTAGATTTTGTCTCACCTTCACTGGACATATTGCCATGAGGTACAAGTTTCTGGAGAAATACAGCATGCTTGGTAAACTGCAGTGTCAATGAAAATATGGAATCCCCTCAACAAGATGGATTGATGCAGTAACAACAACTATGAGCACAGATGTAACAACATTTGTGAGCATGGTACAGGACTGGGTATTGTTTCATTCTATTGTGCATAGGGTCTCTATGAGTTGGAGTTGACTTAATAACACCTGACAATAACAATAAACCAACAGATAATTGCATAAATCTGTCCTGGGATGCAAATTGGAGAGGGAAACCTCGCATCTCTTTGCAAAAGTGACTCTGGACAAGGAAAATCTTCAAGGAGTGAAGCAACTAAAGGGTTAATGCATTAAACTAAGAAAAGTGATCAAGATGGCATACCCGCAGTGTATAGTGTAGTTCTCACCTAGCATTGCTCAGACTGCGTTTCACATTATGTTTATCCCATTATGGGAAAACATTTCCACTAATCTGTTTGGTTATTGTTTCTAAAATAATTTATAAGTGAAGAATTAGTTGGAACATCTACAGCTCATGCCACTGCAATTTTCACTATGATAATGAATGTTTTTCCTCTTTACCATCCATTCTAGATTATCTCCTTAGATAACACCTTGCACTTCTAGATGGCTTGTCTGGTTATATGACTCTTATACTTTGTAAAAAGGCTCTAATCTCATTACAATTTACTATTCAGGCCATGATTGCTATTTTTTCTAAGTTTATATGAAAATATAAGTAATTAAGAATATCCAGCTCAGTATCTAAGTGTCAATCAACTTCCTGACCTGATATTTACCAATAGTCCTACCACCTAAACTTATCATGTACAATTACTTCTCCAGTATCGGAACCATTTTTATTTGTTTAATCTTCTTTATGGCTTTCTAGAACAAGAAGCAAAAGTGATTATGAGACAGATGCAACTGTAAAATGAAGGAAACTCTTTCCTTTTCTGGGAACCAGGTGGAAGCATTCTTTCTCTGGACATCAGCAATTCAAGAGCCATAGAACCTGAAGTTGCGAGTCCAGGAGTTGTTCTAGGACCCCCACTTTTATCCTATAAATATAACTACATGAATGTCTGAGAAGGCCCCAATGGTAAATTAAAAATGTGACCCATGAGGAGTTGCTCTACACTCCCAAAAAAACAAAACAAAAAACTACATTTCCCCACCCCCACTAATTTAAACAGACAGATATCTGAGAATGGATATTGAGGATGTAGGGTAATGTTAGAAGGAATACACTTGGATCCCACCAAACATATTAATATGGGCCCATTAAGAAACTATTCTGCATTCAAAGTTACAAATTGAGGGTTTAGAAAATGTTGTAATGGTTGGTTGGTTGAAGCATGACTTAAAGGTGTTCTTCCAAATTGAAGTGGAAATGCAAGAACTACTTTGGTGTACTGTCGAGGCATTTATTTAAAGTATTTCAAATATTGCATTATTAGATTGGATTTATCATGTAACACCTGCTCATGTAAACTGGGAGGATTCATAGAAAACAACTCCACCAAAACTGTGAGAAATAAATACATCAAACAAATTCCTGAATCCTGGAAGTGTTCTGTGGTTGCTCCTCTGTGTAGCTTAGAAATTACAGTGGGAACCGTTGCTAATGAATTGGAAAAAATAAAAGTAATGGTGATAATTGCATCTCAGGATAGCATGTATCAAGTGGCAGGAGTTAATTGCCAAAGACAAGGTGGTTGTGGTTATAGTTATAGATACCAAGAATCAAAGCAGTAATCAGAGTAGTCTGACATTCAAAGACCATTGAAATTGACTGTGATGATCCTAGAAGAGTAATAAATGGGAAATATACTAAACGTGTTATTGATCTGTCTACATGGAGGGGAGTTCTAGTTCAAGTGAACACCAGTCTAACATGAATCACCAAAACAGAGATTCACCTCACATGAACAATTCCCTTGTATTATTTTAAAGACTCACAAACCCCTTGAATTAAAGGGATTCTGGGTTTACTTGTGAAAGAACTTCACTATGCAGTTAAACATGTATACTGTCTATCTATTCCCCAGTCTTCTCCAAAGGATCCTATGGCTTTTTTCCTAGATTAATTGTATAATGAGGAAAATGAAATAATAAAGCTTTCTGGTGATCTCTGATTACTGGCTTCGATTAATACTAATCTCAGGAGACCCAAGAGTCACTGCAATCCACTAGTCAGATAGAGGCATATAGCGGTCATATGATTAATGAAATCTTAGCTCAGATCTATAACACAGTGTGCCTCTGAACCCATCCAATAGCAGTTTCCTCAGATCCAGACTACATAATTGCAATATAACATCAACTTGCAGATTCCCCACATTGGCTCATTGAGCTGTGGAATGGATACTATTATCATAAAAAAGACTGTGGAAGACACTAGATCTGCTACAACTTAGAAAAGTAGTAAACCAAAAGCAATACCACATTATTGGGGAGATTTCAAAGATGAATATTATCATCAATGGTTTGAATGCTATAGGGGTGGCAATAACCACCACATCCCCATTCAACTCATTTCTTTGGCTTATACAAAAACCAGATGGCTTTAGGAGAATTGCAATGGATTAATGCAAATTTAATAAGGTGAAAACTCCAATTGCAGGTGTTTTTCCAGATGTATTTCACTGCTTAATCAACTTAACACATCCCCAATAGTTGGTATGCTACAGTTAATCTGATAAATCTGATAATGCCTTCCCCCCTCTATATATGCTGTTTAAAATTATTATAGACCACTCAAAGCAGTTTACTCTGATTGTAAGGCCAGCAGTACATTTTCACAAAAATATACCAATTTTCCATCCCTATATCATAATTCAATTCATATACACCTTAATTACTTTTCTCTTCCTTAAGACGGTACAGTCACACTGATTTATTATGTTGATGACATTATGCTGATTGAACCTTGTTGTTATTTTTAGTTGCTGATGAGTCAATTCTGAATCATGACCATCGCATATGTACAGAGTAGAACTGTTCCATAATATTTTCAAGACTGTAACCTTTCAAAAGCAGATCTTTGACTTTTCCTCCAGTTCTTTGACTTCTCCTCCAAGGCACCACTCAGGGGTTTGAACCACCAATCTTTTAGCTAGAAATAGTGAGCTAAACTATCTGTTCCACCCTGCCTACATTTAAACTGTCTTGATGGTTTCAATTACTCTAGACTTACTGTTACTACTGCATGATGTTGTTGTAGTTGTTACATACCATCAAGTCAATTCTGACCCAAGGAGCAGCTGTAAAGGGTTTCCAAGGAGCAGCTGGTGAACTTGAACCATAGACTTTGCTATTCAAATGACTTTGAAGTCCAGCACATTAACCCACTGCATGTTAAAGCATGGGATAGAAATCAAATGAAAAATCATGAACTTTCGACTTACATGAAATTGTTAGAGGTCCAATGATGTAGAAAAATTTATGATATCTTTTCTGAAAAACAAGGATAAGTTGTTGCAGCTGGACCCTCCTACACAATGCTTAGTGCATCCCTTGGTTTTAGAAACCAGATTTCTAATTTGAATATGCTGCTCTAACATACTGAACAACCCTCAAAACTGAAAGTTTGGGGTAGAGACCAAAACAATGAAGGTCCTGCAACAGCTCAAGATTTCCATGCAAGCTTTCTGCCACGCGTACTATGTAAACTAGCAGGCCTAATGGTGCTCGTAATATCAGTGGCAGATGCTGTTTGTATCATTTGGCAGACTCTCACAGGTGATTATAGCAGAGACCCTTCACATTTTGTACAAAGTCTCTGAAGATAACTACTGTCCTTTAGAGAAACAGCTTCTCTTTGCCTGAGTAGGGACTGCAATGCCTTACCAGGTTTGTCAATTCCCCAGCTGGATAATGATGAAATTTGACCATTGTTACTGGCTTTACACCAAAAGGGAAGGTGAGAAGAAATTCTTAGGAGAGGCACCATCATAAGATACTTGTCTTATGTGATGTTTCTCCATAATTTTCAAGTAAAGAGGGTAAGTGAGGCTTGTTTTTAAGAAAATAAAAATCACTTTTGTCAGTTCAGGAAAATATTTAGTTTTACAGTTCTCAGATGCATCTACTGAGACATCTCTACCCTGATCTTATACCACTTCTTCCAATCAGGCTCCTGACTTTGGCATAAAGACTTGCATAGTCTGAGAAATACAATCTTATCTGAAGTACTTTCAAATTCACAGTAAGGGGCAGGTTTCAGCTTGGTATGCTGTAATAAAAAAAAAAGTCTCATTTTTTAAAATATATATATGTCCAACGTATGATATCATTTAAACCTCATTTCTGTCTCCTTCTCTTCTGTTCCATATCAAAGGAAGTTGGTAAGCAAAGCTGGGTGTTTCTTCCTTTGGTGACAGCTAAAATTCAAGCCATGCATGAAAAAACAGAGCCTATCCCTACCCCCTAACAACTATAAAAATTCCAAGCCAGTTGCCTTTCTGGCTCTCTTGAGCCATGCTTGGGCTGGCTTGAGAGATGTTCTGCTTCCCCCAGGATACTTCTATTTGTGAGTAATAAGCTTATCCTTTCTTGTTAGTGTATGGACAATGTTATCAGTCTAGATATCTAGACAAAAGTTTGCATCAAAGTCCATCCTAATTATGACAAACATTTTAAGTAAATTTTAGGAGATTAAACTCTTTAGGGTGTTGTTGGATAAGCACTGGACTGCTAACTACAAGGCTGGTGGTTCAAACCACAAGCCATTCCTAAGAAACCTTATAAAGGGGTTGCTATGAGTTGGAACCAATACAACAGCATTTAACATCAACAACAACAATTCTTCCAAACAGGGTCTCTTACTCACACATTTTAAATTTTGTAAACTACAGATTAAAACAAATCAATGAAGAATTAGCAATATTAACCTAATTGCACCATCCTTATGGTTACTATTTCCTTCAAATCTCTTAACTCTATCAGACACAGCAAAAGATATTTTATCGCATCTACCTTCATCTTGTCCGAGTGTGATTTGTACTTAAATTCACACTTGGGTTGTGAAAAACACTTGGTTTGGTAAAGCTGCCATCTAAACTGGGAGCCCTAACTTCATTTGAAGTTTTGACATAAAATTAGACTTCATTTGAGTACTTTCTGACCATTTACTAGCAAAGTACCACTTTTGCCCTCAGGCAGAGTGTGCTTGAATGTAGATTACAATTTCTCAGTCTTCTCAGTCAGTCAAGAAAGAAATAGTCGTGCCCTAAGGTTTGCATTGAGAATCAAGGAACTTATCTTAAATGATTTACTGATTATAGCCACATATCATTTTAAAAATGGGATGCTAGTATCTAGACTAATGGCTGCATATCTCAATCAACATTGAGCCAGTTGGTAAAAATTGCAGGACCAATGCTGTAAAATTTTAAATCTTTAATTATGCTGTTGTTGTTGTTGTTAGATGTCATCCAGTCAGGACTAACTCATAGCAACCTTATGCACAGAAGAACAAAATACTGCCTGAATCTGGGCCAACCTCACCATTGTTGCCAATATTGAGTACATCAATGCTGCCACTTGACCAATCCTTCTCATTGGGGGACTTCCTCTTTTTACTCTAACCCTCCACCTTGCCAAACATGATATCCTTTCCAGAGACTGGTCTCTCCTGACAATATGGATAAAATACAAGAGA
>NW_006408981.1:65220-66677 GCF_000296735.1 Chrysochloris asiatica
TAGCATTGATACTTGATGTGAAGTCTCCTTCCCTTTCTGTTGGTATATAGAGTTACTACCTCCATGAATATAGGTTAACTTCATCAAATTGTAGCAATTTATACCTGTTTCCTTTACCAAAAATTGTTTTCTTTTTAATCTTCCTCTAGTCTAGTTCTGATTTTTAAGCCTTCGGTGGTAGGTCAAATGGGTACTATCTGAAAGTTTGGGTGTTCTTGCGTGTCTCTTCTCACTTCCTAACAGCTGGATGCTTCACTCTCAGCTCTAACCCTCCATGGTTATGCCTTTGTCCATGGGCTCAAGTGTCCCCAGGTCTCACCAGACTTTGAACCAACCATCCCTTCCTCTGCTCTCTCTCATCTCCAGGTCAACAGGAGTCTATGGAACTTGGTTGAACTCATCCCATTTCTTCATTGTTATCTTTATACTCTTCCAATCACCAGGAGACCAATGTGGTCACCAGCAAGTGTATATATGCCTGCTCATTTGTTCTCTTGGAGTTTCAGTCTTAGACGGGGGTTTGTCCTGAAGGGATTTGTTTACCTCGCTGGCTTCCTGGTGAATAACTTGCTTTTTCTTATAATAGCCAATCATACTGCCATTTTTGTTTTGGGCTTTTCATGATGATCTTTCTTTGATGATGTAATTTATATCGCTTTAGCTAGTCCAGGCTAGTCTGCTTGTCCTTTCTAGAGGGAATGCCCCACCTCAGAAGGTTCTGGATGGGGCTCTGTATTCCACCTGTATACTGTAAAGGTCCTGTATACTGTAAAGGCTCCACAAATGCCCCCTTTCACTGGGCAAGTTGTAGAAATCCTTTTAGGTATTCTGATCAGTTACAGACTGAAGACTGGTTTACATGCTTTCTGTAATTGTGTTTCCCAACATTGCTTTCCATCCCACTCAATTGTCTATTTTACAATAGTACCCAAGGGAAACCAATATTCACAAGACAGGCAAGCATCTTAGTATTATTTCCTCTCTTCAGAGTATCCTTCTATCCCTCTATCATAGAACCCTGTTGTTCCAAGGTTGAACATGCATCACTGTTTACCTCTGTCCCATTTAGCATATGCAAACCTCTCTCAGTGTTCCTCTATCTATCTTGTTCTTCCACCCCTCACGCTTCTTCTGTATTGCCCTCCCTAACTCCTGAACTCTGATGAGTCTAGCCCTACCCTGTGCTCTACTGTCACTGTCGCCTCCCTCCTCCTCCACCAAAGCACACCACCACCAGTAACCCCCACCGGTAACCAACAAAGAATTTATTTATTTATTTTCCTTTTAACATGGGTAACTTATGCATGGTCTTATGCAATATTTGTCCATTTGTGACTGACTATTTTCACTCAGCATGATATCTTCAAGGTTCATCTTTGTTAAGTGGTAACTTACAGCTTCCTTGTTATTATTCAAGGTAACAATATTCCATTATTGTTGTTGTTGTTAAGTGCTGT
>NW_006408981.1:68084-73781 GCF_000296735.1 Chrysochloris asiatica
CTGGTTACATTTATTCCTAAGGATTTCATTCTTTGGAAAGCTATTGTAAATGATATTGCTTTCCTAATTTCCTTTTCAGCATTGTTATTATTAGTGTAGAGGAATCCAACTGATTTTTGTATGTTGATCTTGTCCTCTGCCACTTTCCTGAATTTTCCAATGAGTTTCAGTACTTTTTTGTTTGTTTGTTTTTCTGAGTCTTTGGGGTTTTCTATATACAGGCTCATATCATCTGAAAATAGAAAGAGTTTTACTTCCCCTTTGCCAATTGTATGTCTTTAATGTCCCTATCTTGCCTTATAGCTCTGGCTAAGATTTCCAAGACAGCGTTGAAGTTGAATAGGAGTGGGGATAAAGGGCATCCTTTTCTGGAACTTGTTCTCAGAGGGAAAGCTTTCAATTTATTTCCATTGAGAGTGATGTTAGCTGTTGGTTTTGTATAAATGCTTTTTGTTATGTTGAGGAATTTCTCTTCAGTTCCTATTTTGTTGAATGTTTTTATCAGGAACAGATGTTGGATTTTGTCACATAAGTTTTCTGCATCAATCAAAATGATCATGTGGTTCATTTCCTTTTTCTTATTTATATGGTGAATTACATTGATTGTTTTTCTAATATTGAGCCATCCTTATATCCCTGGTATGAATCCTGCTTGGTCATGATGTACTATTTTTTTTGTTATATTGTTGGCTAAGAGTCATCTTTAGACAGGGTGACTGTTATTGCTGAGAATAATTGTCCAACAGCCAAAGTCCACAGTAGTGGGGGAATGGTTTAGCCATCATAGTATTCTGAGCTAAAGCATGCACTATGTCAGGTTGGCAAATATCATTGAGAGGAATAATCCAGATAGCCATTGTAAAGACATATTTTAAGTCTGTTGCAAGAACAGAAAGAAAACTTCTTTGGCTGGAGTCTAATTGAGTGAAGAGAGAATGACTGAAGATAAAAAGGAAGAAGTGGGTAAAGGCCAGATCAGATATGTTCTGAAGCCTGGGATAAAGTTAACTTTTATCCTAACAAAATAGAAATTTAGAAGAGTTTGAAGCTAGGATATGGAACAATCTGATTTTACCATTTCTAAATTGATCTTTTTCAAGGGATATATTAATAGATTTTGTTACGGTGTTTTAGCTTGATGAAGAGAATTAAAAAGGCTTGCCAAAATACAAGGCCATAGCACACTCTTTTCTTAGTTGTATAATGTTTTAATGTAAAATTGAACGACAAGAAAACTATACAAAAACAATTTAATGAAATGGACTTCTTACTATAAGGATCAACGATCAGAAAAATGATTCAATTTGAAATTGGACTCTTATTGAGTCTTAATTTTTTTCACAAATTGCCAATTTTAATGCAAATCAGAGTAATTATATGTATGGAAAACATATTTACATTGTACAAGTTTCTATTGAGATTGACATATGATGTTTCTTTTACATCAATATATCAAAAACATGTCTATCACTGTCCAGTGTCAAAAATTAGGAGAATTGTTGATATTGGGCAGTGATAAAGAGACATGTTTTTATTTTGTTTTATCAAGTACAGTGTCTTATACACAATCAAATTTCAATATATGTGTACAATTTTCATTTTGCAGAATATGAAAAAAGTATTCTAAAGTCTTTCTGTGATTTCATTTCATGGCTCTCATTACAATACAATTTCTTTATTAAAAAGTATGCTGATCAAAAATATATTTTAGGAAAATCTAACATATAAGTGAGACACTTTCTATGACACACAGATATGAATCTTTATTTTCATAGAAAATGATAGTTTGTATATAGTTCCCAATTTTCCATAGGTTTTAACTCAATATAAACAAATCTTATTCTTGAAGTTAAGTTTTTTTTCATTTCATTTATTGAGGTAGATTTGTTCAACAGCATTTGAAATGTGATTAATTTTATTAATCACTGGTTAATGAAATTAGAATAATGTACAAATCATTTAATGAATACCAATTTTCATATATTTAACAAGAAAGAATAGCATTATTGTATTAGTAAGGATAATAGATTGTTAGAGTAATTACTGATGAAACAAATTATTTATAATGACAAACACTGAATAAAAAAGAATAGAACTTTGTGAATATATCTAGATAATTAAATTTGTGCTCTTAGTGACATTCAGTGATGAATCAATTTCTTGTGCAATGTTAGAATTCAATTGAATGTAAAAGGAACATATGAAAATGCATCATGTTCTATTTAAACGTAAACATTACTAAATCTTGTAAATAGATCTAATATTATTTTGATGATTATATAATTTTCTTTTTCAAATGAAAATATCATCTATAATTACTTGCAATTGCTCATTATTACATTCCAATCTATTAAAACCAAGCCGATGAAGATAAAACAGAAAAAAAAAAAAAACCCTCCCCCACCCCCCAGAATATTGATATTCTTCAATTAATCATTCTAGAGGGAATGTTGGCTTCTCGGGCTGCAAACAGATCGAAGTTCATGAATGTGAAATCTATCCTATATAGGATTTTGAACTGAACTGTGAAATAAGTGACGTTTCATAAATAATAGAAATAATATTTTGAAATGGAATTTTTCTTTAATTTGTTCATTAGACATTATAGAAAAATAAATTCTTTCAAAGTAAACTGACTTTTGATAAGACATTTATTTTAAAAACAATAACTTTAACTGCTAGCCAACATTTCATGTCTCACTATTTAATTATATGTAATGTTTGGATGTGGTTCTGAAAAATAATAATGGAAAAAAATTAACTTATTCATGTTTGTAGAGTCTGAGAAAAGATACTATAAGAGTATAGTATTAGACACTAAGAATGCAATTTTGAGAATGAGACTTGACACAATACAGAAAAAACAATAGGCAAAATCTCTAAAAGTCATTCATAGTTTCTCTCATTTTTGTTGCTGTTGTTAGTTACAATCAATTCAGAATCAGCTCATAGTTAACCTATGCACAACAGAGCAAAACACTGGCAGGTCTTGTGCCAACCTCAAAATCTTTGCTACACTAAAGCCGATTTTTATTGTCACTGTGCCAATCTATCGATCGTCCTCTTTTTCTCCAACCCTCCACTTTAGGAAACATAATGTTCTTCTTCAGGAACTGGTCCATCCTGATAATATGTCTGATGTAGAAGAGTCTCCCCATCTTGGCTTCTGGGGAACATTCTGATTGTATTTTTTCCAACAGAGATTTTTTTTTTTTGCTTAATTTGACAATCCATGATATTCTCCTCAAATATCATAACTCTAATATATCAATTCTTCTATGAACATCCTTAGTCACTGCCCAACATTTATATGCATGGTTTAGGACAAACTTCAGTTAGTTCTCAAACTGACATATTTGCTATTCAATGCTTTAAAGAAGTCTTTTGCAGCTGATTTGTCTAATGCAATATATCATTGATTTCTTGACTGCTGCTTCCACGAGTGTTGATTGTTGGTCTGAACAAATTGATGTCTTTGAAAACTTCAATCTTTTCTCCATTTATCTTGATATTACTTATTCATCTGAGAGGGACAAATGGTTAAATTCTGGGTTATGAACTGAAAAATTTGCAGTCAAATCCACTAGTTCTACTCTATATATGGTTTCATAGTGAGTGAGAATCAACTCAGTGGCAACTAACAACAACAAAAACAACTGCTCCAAATATGTGCAGTAAATGACTTTAAAGAATCACTGTGAGTCAGAACAGACTCAGCGTCACACAACAACAAGAACAATGCACAAAATATTGAACATCAAAATATCAAAATACCATTAAAATGATATATAGAGTTACTGTACGAAAAATAATTAATTACAATGCAACCATTTCATGAGTAAGCATGTAATTTAAACTAAAAGGTATTGAATGGAAAAGTGCAAACTGAACTGAAAGCATTGGCAAAAAACAAAGATCCGATATAGGAGCTTCCGGTATGGCAGGACAGCCAGGGAAGTAAGGTAGGGATGGGCTCCAGGGAAAAGCAATTGGGATCTTGCAAAGGAAACATTCATATACCAGTCCCACAGCTTTTAAACTATCATAAATTCCCCTGAACTCACATTTTTGAGAAATCGCGCTAATAAGGATAAAGAAAGTTGAGTATTTTGGAACTCTTGCCTGAGGGTCCACAGGTAGTTCCTGCCACTGCAGAGTTTAGAGGGCGTGGCCAGGGCCTGCCCATTGGGAAAGCAGCATCTTAGGGTGTGGGGAAGAAGGGCATGAGGCGACCTAGCATCCCCCTACCCCAAGACTCCCCGCCCTTGCTTGATATCCCAATAAAAATCTGCCTGGTTGCAGCTCACTCATGCAAGGAGAATGTGAGAAATTTGGTGGCAGCTTTTTGAAGTCATCCATCATCCCCCATCTGTCATTGCATCTAACCCCCCGCCCCTACTCCTAGATAGCAGTGAGGATCCTCCAGCTGCTGTTCTGGCAG
Source organism: Chrysochloris asiatica (assembly GCF_000296735.1). NCBI lineage: Eukaryota > Metazoa > Chordata > Mammalia > Afrosoricida > Chrysochloridae > Chrysochloris > Chrysochloris asiatica. The sequence goes on from NW_006408981.1 coordinate 72,526, forward strand.
GACAGAGAACAGAAAAATTTAACCAAAGCCACATATCTGTTCCAATGTGGTGATTTCTGTCCATGTGTTTATATTACTTCTGCTTTTAGTCCTTTAGATTACACATCCCTCCTGGAGGAGGGAACATATCCACCCTACGTCCCATAAGAAGAAGCAGCAATTGTGACCATATAGCCAAGCTACAACATAATACTCCACCACTTAGACAAGACCCAAAAACATCTGCTACACATTACAGACAAAAAGAGAAGACCATCTCCTGATCATATTGTTAATAATAATAATAATAAAACAATAACCATGACCAATAAGAAACAATCAACTTTATCAAAGCATTTCCAAAAACAGAAGAGGGGAGCTGACACAAATGAACTTGAGACAGGCAAAGGCTTTACAAAGGCAGAGGAGCGGGTTTTGGATATGCCTGAGAGGGAATTCAGAAGAATGATACTGAAACAAATTCAAGTAATCCAAAAAAGGATCAAAGAAAATAAGGAAGATGTAAAAAAATAATAATAAAAAAAAAAAATCTCCAGGAACAATCAAATAGGATTCACACAGCATTGGAAACAATTCAAAACCTGCAAAAAGATGTCCAGGTGATCAATAATAAGATATCAGAAATAGACAATAGCTTGAAAAGGAAAAGGAGCTACTAGAAGAGATGGAAGCCAGAACTAGTGAGCTGGAAGACAGATCTCTCAATACTGCCAACGAAGAAGAGCAAGCAGCTAAAAGGACAAAACAATTTGAAGAAAGTCTAAGATTCATGCTGGATAACATGAAGAGAAATAATTTAAGAATTATTGGCATACCAGAACAAGAAGAAACAGAGAAATCCACAGAAGAGATTGATGGAGAGCTTCTGGAAGAAAATTTCCCTAACATCTTGAAAGACGAGAAGATAAACATTCAAGAAGCCCAAAGTACTGCAGGAAGGATAGACCCCAAAAGAAAATCTCCAAGGCATGTACTAATCAAGCTCTCAAAAATCAAAGACAAGGAAAGAATATTAAAAGCAGCAAGGGAGAAGAGAAATATAACCTATAAAGGCAAGCAAATAAGTGTAAGCTCTGACTATTCAGAACAAACCATGCAGGTGAGGAGGCAATGGGAAGACATATAAAAGCTCTGCAAGAAAAAAAACTGTCAACCAAGAATCGTCTATCCAACAAAACTATCAATCAAATATGATGGTTCGATCAAACCATTCCAGGATAAACAGAATTTGAGAGATTTTATCAAAACCAACCCAG
>NW_006408981.1:78046-84978 GCF_000296735.1 Chrysochloris asiatica
TCAGCAAATGAAGGTCCTGTTGGTTTTTCTCCCATGGGCTTTGCTCCATTTGCATCATGGTCAACTACTTTGAGGAGGCACCTCTCCCTCAGTTGAATTTTGAGTGCCTTCCAACCTGAGGGATTCATTTTCGGGCACAATATCTGACAGTGTTTCTCTGCTATTCATAAGGTTTTCAGTGACTAAATATTCAGAAGTAGTTCGTCACTCCTTCTTCCTTGTCTGTCTTTGTCTGGAAGCTCATCTGAAACCTGTCCATCAGGGGTGACCCTGCTTCTATTTAAAATACCAGTGGCATAGCTTTGAGAATCACGGCAACTCACAAGCCACCCCAGTAAGACAAACTGATAGATGAGTGGTGACCATTTGTTTTTAAGTGGAAACTGTCACTTTAAACTGTTACTTTGTGCATGCATTGTATAAGCCTCCAGGGAGGTGGTGTGGTGTCCATTCACTCAGGCATCTTCTCTAGTCACCAGAATAGAGGTGCACAGACAGTGAGAGACCAAAGAACAGATACCAAAGAAAGAATGTCCATACCTGTATCTCTGTTGTTTTGTCAGGCATTCCTGGCTGTTTTGATCCTTCTCCTGCTTGATCTCTCCCAAAAGGGAGGCTCCAGGAGTAGCTGAGCATCTTGAATTAGAAAGCAATGGATTTCTTGATTCTGCTACACAAACCCCTAGCTGTAAGCCTTCTAAGCATTGAAATATTCCTTTATATGTGGTTCAGAGTTCTAGCACCGTCTCCTGAGCTTGTTTGGTCTAGTATTCTGTATTGTTGCTGTTGGAGCTCCTAACTGCACATCTACCCAATTTGCCATCTTGGCACCTAAAAAAATGGAATACTGCATTGTTTTAATTTTAAAAGGTAGATGTCATGGTTGTATTATTTTACTATATTTATTCAGTCTATGGAGTTCTGGTGTGGTACTGTGCGCTAATGCTCTGGACTGCTAAATTTGTTTGAACCCTGAGGTTGGTGTTTCAAGTTCATAAACCTCTCCTTGTAAACCCTATATAGGGTCATTATGACTTGGAACTGATGCAATGGCACATAACAACAAAAACAACTACGTTCAGTCTATGTGCTGAGCAAATAATCTGAGAAACTGGACTATATGAAGAATACAGAATCAGAATGGAGGAAAACTTGTTAGCAAGCTGTAATATGCTGATAACATAGCCTTTCTATCTGACAGTGAAGAGGACTAGATTCACTTATGGATTAAAATCAAATAATATAGCTGTCAATAAGGATTACACCTCAACATACAGAAAACAAATCCCCTCCTTAGACCAATAGTGAACATCATAGTAATCAGGAAAAAACTGAACTTGCCAAAGATTTTACTTTTCTTGAATCCACAATGAATGCCCATGAAAGCAGCAGTCTGGGAATTAAAGACATATTGCTTTGGGGAAATAAGTTCCCAAAGACTTCCTTGAAGTATTTTAATGAACTAATCTATTTTGGAAGAATTAGACCTAGAATGCTACTTAGCAGTGAGGAAGTTGAGACTTGTTTCATATAATTTAAACATCCTGTCAAGAAGGACCAGACCTCTGGTGTGTCATTTTTAGAACTGCTCTGGACAATGAACCACAAGTCTGTAGTTCAAACCCACAAACTGCTTCTTGAAAATCCAATTTAGGGTGACTATTATTTGGAATAGACTCAACAGCTGTAAACAACAGCAACAATAACAGGAAGAACTATTCCATAAAGAAGGATATCATACTTGGTAAAATTGAGGATAAGCCAAAAAGGCGATGACTCAATGAGATGATTGGCACAGTTACTGCAACAATGAGTTCCAACGAAACAATACATGTGAGAATGGGCCGTGCTCTATTCTGTTATACATAAGGTCACTGTAAGTCTGAACTGACTTGACTGCAGCTAACAAAAACTGCAAAAATGTTGAAAAGTAAATGTGTCACTTTGAAGACTGAAGTGTACCTCACTGACCCCACAACTTTTTCAAAAGCAAGTGAAATCTGGAACATAACCATCAAACATAGTTTCAGAATCATTTCAGAAGTTCAGAAATGGGAGACATTTTATTTGAAGCATACTTCTGAATATTAGTCTTAGATATACAATCTGCATTCGTAAAGCCCTGTGAAAGTTTTAGTAGGTGAAGTTGGGTTGTGCCATGTTCATGACTAAGGTGAGAAGGAGCTATTTAGTGTGTATCTAAGTAAAAATACACAAAATATACTGGTGTGGTAGTGAAGGTTGTGTGTCAACTTAGCTGGACCAGGATTGTCAGTAGTTTGGCAGGTTAAATGTGGTCACCCCAATGTAATCAATTGCTCCATCCTCTCATTTATTGTTACAGTTGAGCTCACTGTTGCTGCCACTGTGTCAATCCATTTCAAAGGGCATATTCTTACATTTTTGCTGACTCTTTTTGATTCATATTTTCAACATTAAAAAATGGGGTAAAGATACATCCCTCTATGCTTCTGCAACATTTTATGCTAAAAATATAAGAAATGTAATATTTATTTCTGCAAACTATAACCATTGCAGGATTTATTATGCTGAGTATATACTAGAAGAAACTGGAACTTTATAAGTTTACATTAGTACATGTGTAGAACAAGGTTCATATTTTTCAATATAAATATTGATAGAATGTTGTTTAGTATATAAAACAATCATAGGCAGCATAGAAATGAAGGTCAAGTTAAGATGAGTCCATATCCTGGTTTTATCTCTGATTAGGTGTGTTCATAACCAAATTGAGGATCGCACAGGGCAAAACAGTGTTTCATTCTGTTGTGCATAGGATCATGAGTCTGAGCCAACATGATAGCACCTAACAACAACAATAATCATTATTTAAACTTACTAACCCTCAATTATCTTTCTGTTTAAAGAGAATATTTATAGAACAAATCTTTTTTTTTTTATTTTTCTTAACTTCATTCTTAAATAATTTAGAACTCATAGTTTATCATTTGCTCAGGAATCTAAGAGGATTTAGTCAGCTGCAGAGTAAATAACCAATTCTCTTTATTTTTACCATGTGAGTGGATTTTATTGGTTTCTAAGCAGTATGGCTCTAAATACATATTTTTTTTCCCATCTAAATTATTTCTAAATTGTTAGAATATGGATTTTTTCCAGTTTATGCTCAGGTTAATGAGGCCATGTCCAATGTTTGTCATTTTAATGGCCTTTAATTGTCCTTTGGTCAATACAGGCACAGGTTAAATATGACTTCCTTGCAGTTTGTCCATATGTAGTCATCGTAATTGGAAACTTGAAATATGCAGAGAAATCAGAACAGCAATATAATAATGAAAAGCTTTCTATTTGGACTTAAATATTTTAATATTACTTTTGACCCTGGTTAAATATTTAATGGAACGCAAGTCATAATATTCTAAAATTGAGTAGTCATATTGACTATCAAAACTCTTTGTCTTTTTACAGAATAAAAAATTAAGATAAAGAAAGATGAAATCACTCAGAGGATTTATAGTTATTGACTCATTTAAGTTGCAGAAAAACATAATTAATGTCTTCTTTGGGACTTAACCAACTTTTAACAAATCATTTAATACACATATTTCATTAGCTTAAGCACAAGTCTACTGCACAAAAGTTTTGTAAATTTATGTTAAGAAATGAATTTTGTATTTAATTACTCAATGAAAGTATAATAAACTTTGTAAGAAAAAATCTTAATGACTAAGGCCAGCTACCTGGACAACAGATTGAAAAATAAAAAGCATATTTGTGTACATTTCAAAGGATGTTGACCCAAAAGAATGCAGAAATGATTAAACAATACTATTAATATCCCAAGCAGATAAAATTTCACTAAAATAATTCACAAACAGCTAAAGCATTATATAGAGAACTGTTAGAAATTCAAGCCAGATTCAGAAGAGTATATGGAATAAGGGATATCATTGCTGAAGTCAGATGTATCTTGGCAGAAAGCAAAGAATACCAGAATGATATTTACCCATGCTTTACTGATAATGCAAAGGCATTCAATTGTGTGGATTATTAAAAACTATTGCTAATATTTGAAAGGATTAGTATTCCAGAAGGAACACTAGACATATTGCTGAGGATCAAAGACTATAGCCTTTAATTGTATCTCAATGTAAAGAAAACAAAAATCCTCACAACTTAACCAATAAATAATTTCATGATATACAGAAAATATTTAAGTTGTCAAGAATGTTATTTTAAATGGATCTACAATCAGTGCTATGTAAGCACCATTCAAGAACTCAAAAGTTATATTGCTTTAGACAAATCTACTACAAAAACCTGTTTAAACTGTTAAAAATCTAATGTATTTGCATCAAAACCAAGGTGTGCCTGACCCAAGACATGGTATTTTCAATTGTTTCATATGCATGTGAAAGTTGGACAATCAATACAGAAGACCAGAGAAGACATGATACATTTATTTGTAGTCTTGGAGAAAAATATTGAAAGTACCAAAGAACTCTATCTTGGAAGAAGTACAACCAAAATGCTTACTAGGAATGAAGATAGTGAGACTTTGTCTCTAGTACCTTTGAAATATTCAGTGACAGACCTCAGAGCAAAGAACAAAGGATTTATTGAGTCCTGTTACCCAAAGGGACACAGGAGTGGGTATCTGCCTCCACAACTGAGAGCAAGATGAGTCTTTTAAAGGGGAAGGAAGTAAAAAACTCAGAACTAGGGGTCATGCATTGCTGCATTGCTTTTTTTGTTCCGGTAGTTAGATTGCTCATCTCCTGAACAAAGTGACAATTTTAATCATTCTTTTTTTGTTGATTTGCCTTTGTTCCTGGTAGAAGAGTTGCCCTATTTCTCTTTTTGGGTAACAAATTTGATTTTAGATATTGAAAGGAAGTAATTAATTAAGGAATGTAGCTAGGGAAAGACTAACTTTAGCTGCTACTTTAAGATGACTATTTGGGTTTCATTTTATTTTAGGCTAAATTAAAACATAAATGAAAAATTGAAACCTTTAAAAAAATTGATGCACTATTGGAGACACTCACTCATGTTTGCCAAAAAAAATTGGAAGACAATTGCATGTCCAGGTTATTGGGAGAGATCCATATTTGTGCTCATTCCAAAGAGAGGAGACCCAGTGGAATGAGGAAATCATCAGACAATATCATTAATATCATATGTAAGTACAATTTTGCTAAAGATAATTCAGAAACAGTTGCAACTGTACATTTACAGGGACCTTCTGGAGGTTCAAGCTGGATTCCACTGAGTATTTGGAACAAGGGATTTCATTGCTGACATCAGGTAGGTGTTGACCAAAAGCAAAGAAAACCAGAAAGAGGTTTACCTGTGTTTTGACTGTGTTGATCATAAACAAGCTATGGATAACAGTGTAAAGAATGGTATGAGAGTTAAGGGTTTTGTGTCAACTTTATTGGACCAAGATTCTCAGTGGTTTGGCATTTAAGATGTGGCTATATTCATGGTGATGAAACCTAATAAAGGCATAGTTAATTCCACAATGATTGGCTATTGGCAGCCAATAAACTGAAAAGGATTTTCCCTTGCAATGTGGTCTGCTCCCAATATAATAGGCACACAGGACAACTTTGCTGTCTTTTTTGATGGGGACCAAGGATTCCACAATTGTGAGCAGTTTTCTTCATATAAACTTTTCTTTTTATAGATAAATATATGTTTCACTGGTTATGTTTCTCCTGCCTGAAACAAATAGGTATTCCAGAAGACTTCTTGTGGTCACGAGACACCTGTACATAGGTCAGGAAGCAGTCATTTGAATGGTTTAAAATGTGGAAAGTTGTGTACTAGGATTGCTTTCATTCACCATATTTATTCAGTCTGTATACTGAGCAAATAATCTGAGAAGCTAGATTATATGAAGAAGAACATGTTATCAGGATTGGAGGAAGACTCAATAACAATCTGTGATATGCAAATGATCCATCTTTGCTTGCTGGAAATGGAGAATATTTAAAAATTCACTGATTAAGATCAAAGACCAAAATCTTTCAATATGGGTTGCACCTCAATCTAAAGAAAAAAAATCATCATCTCTGAACCCATAAATAACATCCTGATAAATGGAGAAAATGTTGAAATTGTCAAAAGTCTTCATTTTGCTCAGATGCACCATGAACACTCATGGAAGTATCAGCAAAGAATTAAAATGATACACTGCATTAAACAAATCTGCTATACAAGACCTTTTTAAAGTGTTCAAGAGCCAAGATGCCAGTTTGAGGATTAAGGTTCACCTTACCCAAGCCATGTATTTTCACCGGCCTCATGTGTGAAAGTTAGACAACGAATAAGGAAGACCAAATATTAAAAGTACCATAGACTGTCAGATTAATGAACAAATCTGTGTTGGATGGTTTAAAGCCAGAATTCCCCTTAGAAGTCAATATGGTCAGATTTTGGACATGTTATCAGGATTTAAAATTCTCTGGAGAAGGACATCATGCCTGCTAAAGTGGAGGGTCAGTGAAAAAGAGAAAGACCCCAAAATAAGATGGATTGACAAAATGGTAGCAGCAGTAGGTTAAAGCATAACAAAGAGTATGAGGATGGAGCAGGATTGGACAGTGTTTTATTCTATTATGCATAGGGTAGATAGGCGTCAGAACTGAATCAATGAAAACTAAGAGCAAGTTAAAACCTTCTCAATGCACCCCATTCTCTGTTGTGCATTTCACCATTCATTTTGACAATACATTCTAGAAATATTTCAAGATTTACATTCATATTTATCTCAATAATTTCATGACTACAATATTATCTAGCTTAATAAATTTTACCTGGTGTTGTTGTTGTTGTTAGGTGCCATCGAGTTGGTACTGACCCATATCAACCTTATGCACAGAGGAATGAAACATTGCCTGATCCGGGCCAACTTCGCTACTGTTGCCACACTTGAGTCCATCGATGCT
>NW_006408981.1:116966-121779 GCF_000296735.1 Chrysochloris asiatica
GATCTTGAGGTCAAGTGCTTATCCTACAACATCATATATGTCTGTGTATATATATTATTGAATTCCATAGAGTCTTTTCCACTTTATAGTGACCCTGTATAGGGTTTCCAAGTAGTGGCTGTGGGTTTGATCTACTGACCTTGCAGTTCAAACTGATTTTATGTTCCAGAACATTACATTATCCTGCAATGCCACACCAGGAGATATATATATCTTCTGGTGTGGTGTGGTGCTGTGGGTTAATGTGCTAGACTGCAAATCTGTTTGAACTACAAGGTCAGCGGTTCAAGCTCACCAGCTGCTCCTTGGAAACCCTATACAGGGTCACTATGGCTCAGAACCGACTCAAAGGTACTTCACAACAATAATAAATTCCTTAGAGAATAAATCATGCTTTCTAAAATAGAGTGTCAATGAAATAAAGCAAGACCTCCATTGAGATGGACTGACACAGTGACGGGCACAATTTGCTCAAACACAGCAAATATTGTGATAAGGGCATAGATGGAGTGGGTAGGGCTTTGTTCTGTTAAACAGAGAGTAATATGATTCAGAACCAACTTGAGGGTAACTAATAACAACATTAAAAAAAAAAATAACATTAATGGTAAAAGGTCAATGCTTTTCTGAAATGTATAACTTGAAGTAGTAAATTCTTATAGATGATCACATGCAATTTTTCCTTCCAAGGCACTGATAAGATTCCATGTCAGTTACCTAGCCTCTTGCTATTTTCAAAATGTTAGTACCAATCAATGTTTTTCTGTACTGCCCTTGTTTCATAGACCTTTATCTATTGTGCAAATGAGTCCTGGCAGTGCACTGGTTAAGTTCTTGGTTACTAACTGAAAGGTTGATAGTTCAAACCTATTAGATACCCTATGGGAGAAAGATGTGGGATTGGGTCGTTATCAGTTAGAATCAACAGTAAGGAGCTCTGGTAGCATAGTGGTTACGAATCGAGCTGCAAACCTTAAGGTCAGCAGTTTGAAACCACCAGTTGCTCCGCAGGAGAAAGATGAGGCTTTCTACTCCCGTAAGGAGTTACACCCTCAGAAACCCTGTACAGGGTCGCTATGGGTCGGAACTGACTCAAAGGCACTAACAACAACAACAACATACACTTTAATGTTACTTAACAAAATAAATAAAAATAAAGTGGATGGTTTAATGATGAACTTAATAGCATCCTATAAAAACTGGAATAAAGAAAATTAATCTTCACAACAGAGTCATTTTGAGCTATAAACTAATCATAATAGCCTACATTTACATTCAAAGCCCCAAGCCCCACTGCCATTTACTCAATTCTGACTCAAAGCTACCCTATATGCCAGGGAAAAAAATTGCCTCATATGGTTTTCAAGATTGTAAACCTATAAAGAAGCAGACTACCACAATTTTTTCTCCCATAGAGCGCTGGTGAGTTCCAACTATAACATCAGACTACATAACTACTGTATATCACCAGGGATCCTCCACATTTGTATGTTGTTGATGTTAACTATTAGAATACTGGTTCTGAATCAAAATGACTCTGTGTACAGCAAAATAAATCACATTCCAGTTCTGAGCCATCCTCACAGTGTTCAGCTTCAGCCTATAGTTTTATGGTAAACTCTATTTTGAGGAAGCAACTCTTCCCCAGTTTTATATTTGTTGTTGTTCTGTGCCGTGGAGTCGGTTCCGACTCATAGCAACCTTGTACGGCTTTCCAAGGCTGTAAATCCTTACGGGAGCAGAAAACCTCATCTTTCTATTGCGGAGCAGCTGGTAGTTTCAAACCGCTGACCCTGGGGATAGCAGTCTGATTCGTAACCACTATGCTACCAGAGCTTATCATATTAAGTGCCTTCAAACCTGATCTTCTGGCGTTATATCTGACAATGTTCTGCTGCTATTCATAAAGTTTTCAGTGGCTAACCATTAATAACTAGTCTGCCTCTCCTTCTTAGTCTTAGTCTGGAATTGTCCACCATAGGATACTATCTTGGTTTAAAAATGTCAGTGGCATAGCATTCAGAGTTCAGAGTATGGCAAACTGATAGAAGAGTGTTGGATCATATATCATATCTACATTAAAAAAAAAATGGAGGTAATAAGAGATCACAAACTTTAGTGGTGGTGGTTGTCTTACTGAGTCAGCACTAACTCATAGTGACCCTATACTAGGATACTGAGGTTTTAAATCATTACAGAAGCAGAAATCCTCATCTTTCTCCCACACAGTGACTGGCAGATTCAAACAATTGACCTGGTTGTTAGCAGCCTATCTCATAATCCATTATGCTACCAGAGCTTCTGTCAGATACCTTATTACCTCTAAGCAAATAAATATCATGATATTTGATAGAATGCATGTGCCATAATTGTTTTGTCTCACTGATGGAACCAGTTCTCATGATTTGCATGTTTTGCTTGCTTATTTGTTTTTTTTTAAATTTAAAGTAAAGTCATTTATACATTTAGATAGACCCCAGATCACTTTAGTATTTTGTACTATCTCTGGGAATTCCAAAGTTGTCTCCTAGTATAGATATTACTTTTTTAATTATTATTATTTTGCACTTACATTATTCATTTCCATTACTTAATTAAAAAAATATCTGGTGTATCACCATCATTATCACCATCACCAACACCTTTCACATACACACAAAACAAACTTAGCTGGTAGAGTTTTAAATTATATTTAATGATCCTATAATGTTCATTGTTCAAAAGGTATTTGCAATGAATAAGTAAGTCATTGGTCTCACAAAATTCTATCATGCAATCTCGAACATTGTTTCTATCACAAAAGCTGCATTTTCTAACTACTTTATCCTTCCTTTTTGTTTAGAACTTTGGCATTCCAGTCACCAGTAATTATCAATACATCTTGATTGAATGTTTGATTAATTAAAGACTAAAGACGTTGATAGGCTTCTCCAATTTCATTATCACTGGCTTTAATGGTTGGTGTGTTAATTTGAATAGTAGTAGCATTAACCTGTTTGCATATGGATATTATCCTATAACAGATAGCATTATACTTCAAATAGACTTTAATATCTTATTTTTCTTTTATGGTGAATGCAATGCTACTTCTCTTCAATTTATCAGTACCAGAAGAGTATATGACTGTCAGATTAAAAAAGGTCAATACCAGTCAACTGCAGCTCACTAATGCCTAGGATGGAGTGGTGTGGTGCTATGGGATCAAGCACTGTACCATAAGATTGGTTTAAACCACAAGGTCAGCATTTCAAACCTGGAAACTGTAAAAAGGTTTGTATGAGTCAGAAATGATATGATGACATGTAACAACGATAATGCCTAGGATACTGATGTTTCTTAGCTCCATTACACTTTGCACAAATTTATATTTTCCTAGATTTGTAGTTGTACACTCCATGTTCTGATTATTAATGAATGCTTGTAGCTGTCTTTCTTCTCATTTTGAGTTGTACCCCATCAGCAAATGAAGGTCCTGAAATATTTACTCCATTCTACTTTGAGGAGGCACCTTTTCCCCAGTCATATTTTAATTTTATTCCAAAATTCTTCTGTTTTTTTCTTTATTAATGTCTAATGCATCAATGCATTAAATCCAGCACTTGTCTGTCAGTTTGTCATACTGTGGTTAGTGTCTGATGCTGTGATTCTGGAAGTTTTGTCACAGGTATTTAAAATACCAGCAGGGTCACCCACAGTGGGCAGGATTCAGCTGAACTGTCAGACAAAGGTAGACTAGAGAGAAGAAGAGAAGGACTATGTCCAATATTTAATCACTGCAATCCTTATAAACAACTATGGAACACTGTCAGCACCAAATTACTGAATACTGAAACATGATTAATAGCACCAGCTTATTGAGAGATGTATTGCCAGAAGATGAGCCCCTCAGGTTGGAAGGCACTATAAATGCAAAAAGGGAAGAGCTTCAACCTCATTAAAGTAGAGTTGACTTTGATTATATAAATGGAGTAAAACCTTCAGGACCTGCATGTTCTGATGGGGCACAGCTCAAAATGAAGAGAAACAACTGTAAATATCCACTAATAATCAGAAGAAAAAGAATGCATGAATTATGAATCTAGAAAAAATGAAAATTGTTAAAAATGAAGTAGAACACATAAACATCAATATCGTAGGCATTAGTTAGCTGTAATGGAAGGCAATGGCCATTTTTTAATCTGTCAATCACATGGTTTATTATATCAGAATAATTTATTGAAGAGAAATGGAGTCACACTCATCATCAAAAAGAGTATATCAATATATTTCCTAAAGTACCATGCTGTCTGTGTAGGATAATAACCATATGCCAACAAGTAAGACCAACTAATACCACCATTATCCTTACACACCAACCACTAAAGCCAGTGATGATGAAACGGAAGAACTCTACCAAATTCTTCAGTCTGAAATTGATCAAATATGCAATCAAGAAATAATGACAATTACTGGTGACTGGAATGCAAAGGTTGGAAACAAACAGGGAGGATCAGTAGATGGAAAATATGGCATTCGTGATAGAAACTGTGCTGAAGAATACAAGACAGAACTTTGCAAGAACAATGACTTCTTTATTGCAAATACCATTTTTAAACAAGGTAAAAGACAACTATGCACATGGACCTCACCAGATGATCTGTTCCAAAGTCTGCCCCTGATCTCTTTTGGCTGATGATATGGAGCTTTTCCAAGGTCTCTTTCCACAGATATGTTGTTGTTGTTGTTATCAGGTGCCATCAAGTCGGAACCGACTCACAGCGACCCCATGCACAGCAGAACAAAACGATGTCTGGTCCTGGGCCAACCTCACTAC
>NW_006408981.1:124573-129597 GCF_000296735.1 Chrysochloris asiatica
AAGTAGTTTGTCACTCTTTCTTCCTAGTCTGTCTTTGTCTGGAAGCTCATCTGAAACCTGTCCACCATGGGTGACCCTGCGTGTTATTTAAAATTCCGGTGGCATAGAGCCTCAGAATTACAGCAACTCAAGCCACCACCACACGACAGACAGAAGAGTGTTGGCCATTTGGTTTTATGTTGATACTGTCACTTTAAATTTCGATGTCACTCCTGATACAATCAAGATACAATCAAGATGTTCTCTCCTGATGTTATCAATCCTAATTAAATCAATTTTATTTCTGTGTATTTCATCTGGTGCCACCAGAATGCTCCTTAGAAGCCACAATGACCAGACTTCATCATTCACACTTTGAACATATTAGATTGGACTTGTCCCTGTAGAAGAACATCATGCTTAGTAAAATGGAGGGTCAGTGAAAAAGAGTTCCAACGAGATAGAATGGCACAGTGGCAGCAGCAATGGACTCAAGTGCAGCAATGATTATGAGATTGGTGCAGGACCAGTCATTGTTTTGTTCTGTCTTTCATAACGTAGCTATTAGCTGGAACATACTTGTAAGCACCTAACAATAACAATGCAACAACAATTATGTTTATATTATGTATACGTGCCTTAATGAAGTCAACAATTTCTCAGTTGATGAGATATGTGCTGATTCTAATTTTTAGCTTGTATAACTAATGCACTTTACCAAGCATGATGTCCTTTTCCAGGGACAGTTCCCTCCTGATTATGTGTCCAAAGTATGAAAGACAATGACCCCCAAAGAGATGAATTGGCATAATGGCAGCAACGATGGGCTCAAGTATAGCAATGATTGCAAGCTTGGTGAAAAACTGGGCAGTACTTTGTTTTTTTGTGCATAAGTTTGCTATGAATTGGTACCTACTCAAAGGTTCCTAAAAACAACAGCATGAGTAATGAAGTTCTTAGGGATTACACTGTGTCACCCAGAAAATTTATGTTGGAGTCCTCAAACATGTACCTATTAATCAGATGCTGTTTGGAAATCAAGATTTCATTGTTGTGTTAATGAGATCAAATCAACATAGTTTATGTCCTAAACTGCATTCTTTGCAATATTATGTATAGTAGCATGAGTAGAGCAGCATAGACACAGAGATAAGTAAGTAAGAAAAACCAGAGAATGTAAATACCACTTGACAACTGCCAGGAACCAACAAATGTTGGGGCTACAGAAGCTGAGACAGCATTTGAACTTCTTTCCTCTTAAATTGTGAAAGATTAAATATCTGGTCTTAAAAGCCACCGACATGTGATATTCCCATCACAATACCACTAGGAAACTTAGCAGCAATTGTGCTTGTATGTCTGAATCTGTTTTCATGTGTGAGTGAGTGTGTGTGTGTGTGTGTGTGTGTGTGTGTGTGTGATTTTGGTTTAAAGGTACATTATTGTCTTGTTCTTGTGTGTCTTTCTATATTTCCTTCTAATAAATTGGAAACCCATCATATTTCCACTAACATTTTTCTCCATATTCCTTTGCCTTATATATCTGTACACAAAATGTGTTTCTGAGCTATTTGAAACAGGCAAACATTATATATTTTGGCTTTTCAGGGCAAATTCTTAAATAAATTATCAAGCATTTGTTTAGTGTTGAAGCTGAGCTTGGCTATAAACAAATGTAGGAAGGGCTTATAATAACAACATTTAAGTTAACAAATTACTTCTTTTTGCATTATTTATTTGATTTTAGCCATAAGAAATGCAATACAATTACTTTCATTTTACAGTGAGCAAAACAGAAATTAGTTCCTTGCATAACATATGAGGAATTAGGACTAAGACGCAAACCTGGTTGAATGCCTTAAAACTAATTTTTTAGAAACACAAAGGGAAAGCCTTTATTAAACACAGAATATAGAACACTATATTTTATGTAAAATTTACATAAAATTTACAATGAGTCAAGTGTTTTATTTTTCAGTTTGTAAGATATATATGCTTATAGATCTATGTTTCTAAGTTCCTCAGAGAGTATTAAATTTAACAACAGGGACAAAACAGATGCATTCTGTCCTTGAATTCTACACATGATAGTGTGGAGGCAAGAGAATTATGACTCTCCCTGTTATTGCATCTAACCAGTGGCCTACCAACATTAGAATATTGGCTTGCTGACTTTCTAAACCCAATGCTTTTAACTCAATTCTGCTCTGATTTTTAGTCCTTTAAAAATAAGTTCTTTCATTTCAAACAGGACTAAATTCTTAACCTCATCAGAAAAAAGTTGTTTTGGTGTCTAAATCATAGTGATAGATTTTGTTCAGTAACCTAAGGAAGAAAGGACAATTCTATTGCAAATCTAATGAACTATCCATTACTGCACCAGACAAGCTTCATCATATTTTAATGCAAATGAGTCACTGTTCAATACTTCTGCTAAGTGTGTGTCTCACAGCATTACCCAATTGACTGGACCATTACATAAAAATGAATATTTCAATTTGACAATATGAAAAAAAAAAAAAAGCACAAACATTTCTTTTGAAGTTTGTTGCCTCTACAAATGTAAAATACTGTTAATACAAACATTTTTTTAAAAAGTTTAAATATCTATTATAAAGACAAATCTATTTTTTAAAAATTAAAGGGCTTATCTAGCTCTATGTTGTTTCCCTAAAAGGCACAGATGAAATTGCTATATACCTTACATTCTTGGTGGATACTATGGAATTGATTCTGAATCATAGTGACCTTACCCATTATAGAACAATAAACTGTCTGGTCCTGCACCAATCTCACAATTACTGTTACACTTGAGCCCATCGCTGTCACTATGCCAGTCCACTTCATTGGGACACTCCTTTTTCTCCAGGGACTGGTCTCTCCTAATAACATGTCCGAAGTGTGAGAGACAAATCTCCCTATCCTCACTTCTAAGGAGCATTCTGACCAAAGTGCTCCCAACACAGTTTTGTTTGTTCTTCTGGCTGTCCGTGTTACTTTTAATATTCTTCACCAACATGATAACACAAATAACTCAACACTTCTATGATCTTCCTTATTCATTGTTCAATTTCTACAGGAATAAGAAGATATCAGAAATACCACGGCTTGGGTCAGGCATGCCCTGTTTTTCAAACTGACTTCTTTGCTCTTGAACACTTAAAAACGGATTTGTGCAACAATTTGTCTAATGCAAAATTTCCTTTGATTTTTTGACCACTGCTTCCATGAGTGTTAATGAGGGATCCAAGCAAAATGAAGTTTTGACAACTTCAATATTTTCTCCATTTATCATGATGTTATTTATTGTTCCACTAGGGAGAACTTTTGCTTATTTTCACATTGAGGTACAACCCATACCGAACACTGTGGTCTTTAATGTTAATCAGTATTTTAAGACCTCTTTACTTTCATCAAGCAAGGTTGAATCATCTTCATTTTGCAGGTTATTAATCAGTCTTCATCTAATCCTGATGCCGCATTCTTCTTCATATAATCCAGTTTATCAAATTATTTTCTCAGCATACTGATTGAAAAAGTATGGTGACAGAATACAAATTTGAAAATACCTTTCCTGATTTTCAACAACTTGGTGTCCCTTTGTTCTGTTTGAAAGACACCCTTTTGGTCTTTACCTACTTACCTTGAAATAATTTCAAATTGGAGGTGTTTCTCATTTAAAAAGTTATATCTACTCTAAGAACAGTCAGGTATTTGAATCTCCAAACTTTTATATAACAGTGATGCAGTCATGTATATGTTCTTCTCCTTGTCAGCTGCTAACTTGAGAAGAATCAATCCCCTCAACATAATGGAATCCCTCATGGCAAAAGGGAAATGAAGAGTCTATTTTCCAGAGGCAATATTGTCAAAGGCCCTTGTGGTATGATTTTTGTGAGGTATGATTTTAGGTGCCTGGATATAGCAATTGAAACTTACTGGGCCCCAAAGGAGATGTCTAGCTGTGCAACTTGGCCATTATTCCTAGCTGCATGACCACCTCAAGGCTATTTAACTGTCTTGTGGGATATTCTGTTAGCTACCTTGTATCCTTTATTATATTCAATTTCCGCAAACCAGCTATAGGGTATTCTGGTATTTGCTTTTTTATTTTTGTTTGTTTGTAACTAAGATCCCCATCTGATATATAGGGAAACAAATAAAAATAATAATAAAATGACCCTCAAACTCCCATTGCCGATGTAGATTTTCAAGTAAATTGTGATGTTAATATTATTAGTAATATATTTTTCCAGGTTCTGCCTTTAATATAAAAAGATCAATGAAGAATATAAAAGATCTTAGTTTTAAGTTGTTTAAGTTGATAGTAGGGTATATCATACTGTACAGTAAGTAGATATATGTCTCCTCTAGAAAGACATAGATATATGTCTCTTCTAGAAAGATATATATATATATCTACTTACTGTACAGTATGATATATCCCACTATCACACAAATATAGTTGTGTTTCAGAATAATAAAATATCCCAATATTTCAGGATTTTAAAAAAATGAATATTATTCCACTAGAAATAAAATATAAAGGAAATAATTTGCTGAATAATTTAGAGTTTGGGGACATCATATAAGATTGAATAAACAGTTCAGTGTGTAGTTAAGTAATGTAGAAATTATAGGATACAATTAGAATACTGGAGACTAATGGGTACGAGTAGGGAAAGGTTGTTTGAGACAAGAATATAAAAAGTTTCAAAATGATGTTAAGGAGTTTGTTGATATACTGCCATGAGTTCAGTAATGTCCACCAAAAGATGTAAATAATCATCAAAATATATTCATGTGAGCATGGTAATTTATATGATAAGAGACTTAAATATTGATGTGCTTAAATATGGATACTGAGATTGAGAGATTACCCTGTGTTAGCCAAGAGGGTCCAATGTAATCACCAGGCTCCCAGTAAGAAGGAGGAAAGAAGATTAGAGTTAATTGTAACAAATGTATTGACAAAAATAAGAGACTGGTTTTATGTAAGAAAGGGGTCATGAGCTCATAAATGCAGGAAACCTCTAGAAATTAAA
>NW_006408981.1:129697-136899 GCF_000296735.1 Chrysochloris asiatica
AAGAAGAAGAAGAAGAAGAAGAAGAAGAAGAAGAAGAAGAAGAAGAAGAAGAAGAAGAAGAAGAAGAAGAAGAAGAAGAAGAAGAAGAAGAAGAAAATTTAAAGGAGCACCTTTTCCATTGAATTAGCCAGAAGTATACAACCTTGCTTACATTTTGACTATTGAAGTGGCATAGAGTCAGTTACACAGTAACCTGATTACTGCCAAGTCCTACACTATCTTCACAATCTTTAGCTATGTTTGAGTCTATTGTTGTAGCAACTGTGTCTATCAAACTTATAGAAGGTTCTTTCTCTATTTCACTTACTCACTACTTTAGTAAATGTGTTATTCTTCTCCCAGGACTGGTCCCTCCTGCTCACATGTCCAAAATAAGTGAAACAATGTGTCACCGTCATAGGTGAGGTGTACTTTGGCTATATGTCTTCCAAGACAGTTTTATTCATTCTGCTGGTAGTCCATGGCATATTCAATACTCATCACCTACACCAACATGAAACAAACCCAAATATTTTTTGATCTTCCTTATTTATTGTCCAGTTTTATTATGCATAAGAAGCAAATGAAAATACCATGACTTGGGTGAGGTGTACCTTAGCCCTCATGGTAATATCATTGCTTATTAGCACTTCAAAGAGATATGTTTTATAATATTTTCCCAGTGTAATATATCATTTGATTTTCAGACGGTTGCTTCCATGAGCATTGATTGTGGATCCAAGTAAAATTAAATTCTTCGCAACGTCATTTTTTTTTTTTTTTTGTCTATTTATTATGATGTTGCTGATTGGTAATTTGTGAAGATTTTTGTTTTATGTTGAATTGTAACCATGTTGAAGGCTCTCATCTTTGATCTTCATCAGTAAGTGCTTCAAAGTCCTCCACACTTTCATTATGCTAGGTTGTGACATCTGGATATCATAGGTTGTTAATTAATCTTCCTCCAATCTTGACACTGCTGTCTTCTGCATATATTACAGCTTCTGAGCACACAAATTGAGTAAGTATAGAGTAAGTATACAAATCTGACTCACATTTTCTGCTTTTAAACCACTAGCATCCCATTGATCTATTTAAAAAATTGTTCTTGCTCTATACACAGCTTTCACATGAGTACAATTAAATGTTCTGTAATTCCATTTCTTCCCAATCTCATATATGATTTGTTATGAACCACACTTTTTAATACATTTGCATAATGAAGCGCAGGTAAACATCTTTCTAGTAACCCATGCTTTCAACCAACATTCATTTAGCATGAGCAATGATATCTTCCATTTCACGTCTTCTCTAAACTCATCTAGAATTTATGACAGTTCCCTGTCAATGAGCTGCTAGGATCATTTTTTTTTTTTTGAGTTATCTTAAAAGTTATACTTCTTATATGTGGTTTTAATCACATTGCTCAATAATTTCCACATTCTATTTAATCAAACGTCTTTAGAATTGGAACTAATATTGGTGTCTTCCAGTAGAATGTTCAAGTAACTGTTTCCCAATTTCTTGTTTTAAACAAGGAGAATTCCACCATTGAATTCATTATTTAAAACATCTCAATTGGTATCCTGATAATTCCTGGAGCTTTGTTTATATTTACTTATTTTTTTCCCCAATGCCTTCAGTGCAACTTGGGCTTCTTCTTTCAGTACCCTCATCTATTGATTGTACACTTTGTTGAAATGATTAAACATTGAGCAATTATTTTTGGCACAGTGTTTGTGTATTCTTTTCATCTCTTAATGATTCCTGCATTTCTGATTATTTTATCCATAGAATCCTCAACATTAATACTCTAGACATGATATTTTCTTGTTATTCTAGGTAAAGAAATGTCTAACATGCTATTTTCTTTTGGTTTTCTAACTTCAAGTCTGACATAATTCATTACAGTATTGTACTTTGTCTTTTCAAACCATCCTTTGAAATCTTGTACTCAAATGTTCTTCTTCATCATTTCTCCTATTCATTTTAGCTACACAATGTACAAGAGTAATTTTAAGAGACTCTCTGATATCCATTTTGGTCTTTTATTATTACCTTTTTTATTATTAGTGATCTTTGGCTTTTTTTTTTTTTTTTGATCTGTAATGTTCTTCATGCCATCCCAAAACTCATCTGATCTTCAATCATTAGTTTTCAATGCATCAAATATGTTCTTGAGATGGTCTTTACATGCCGATGAGATATGCTCAAAGTTGTAATTTGTCTCTTGTATACTTGAATTTGCTTATGAGCAACTGGTGACCTGTTTCATAGTTGGAGTGGTGATATTGACCTTCCCCATCATCTCTTACTACAGATGTAGTTGATTTGATTTTTGTATCTTCCATCCAGTAATGTTCACTTATATTGATATTGTTGATGTTGTTAGGTGCTGTTGAGTCAGCTCTGACTCATAGGGACCCTTTGCACAATTGAATGAAATACTGTCCAGTAGTGCGCCATTCTCACAACAGTTATGCTTGAGCCCATTGCTGCTGCCACTGTGTCAATCTATATTGTTAGGGCTCTTCCTCCTTTTATCTGACCCTCCACTTTACCAAGCATGATGTCCTTCTCCAAGGACTTGTTTCTCCTGATAACATTTCTGAAGTATGAGAAACAAACTGGTTATCTTACCTTCTTAACAACATTCTGGTTGTACATCTTGCAACAATTTCATACTGAAGGAAAATTGCTCATCTTGTAAAATTATATCCTACATTCTCTAGCTTTCTTTCTATCTCCAAGGTCATATTGACCTTTTTTGTTTGTTTCCAAATTATATATTCCAATCAAAGCAATTATCAATGCTACCTTATTATATATTTGATCAACTTCAGAGTGTAGAAGTTGGTGCAAATTATCAAGATATTCATCTTCAGCATTGTTGTTGTTGTTGTTAAGTGCCGTTGAGTCAATTCCAACCCAAAGCTACCCTCTATAGGATTTCCAAGGAGCAGCTGGTGACCTTGAACTGCTTACCTTGCAGTTCAAATGACTCTGCAGTCTGATGCATTAGCCTGGAATGCCCCACCAGGACTCCATCTTCAGCATCAGTGGTTTATAACATATTTGAACAATATTCATATTAACTTGTCTTTCTTACAAGCACATTAATATTATCCTATCACTGACAAAGTTGTATACCAGGAAAGGTTTTGAAATGATTTTAATAAGTTTTGGATTATTTCATGTCTTTCCTTTTCAATTTGTCATTCCTGACTTAGAAGACCATATAATTGCCTTACTCAGAGTGGCCAATATTATTCCACTTCAACTCACTAATGCCTATGATATCTTCAAGCATTCTCTTTCAGGGCATGTATTGTCCTTAGAACCTTGCACATATTGCATTCAATTATTATAGCAGCACTATGAGTTAGATATTATTATTGTTATCCCTATTTTAGCAAAGGAATAGAGTAAATATGCTAGGCAAAGAAACATGCCACAAGTCATATAGCAACTCATCTGTCTCATCAATAGATCATGGCTGATAAAAATAAAGAAATCATGGTTGGCACAGTCATGTTACTAAGAGCAAAACCATGCCCTTGTTTACTTCAGGAAAGAAATGGGATATTCAAAGACTCTAAGGATTTAGATTTGCATAATGCTTCCCTGTTATTGTAAGTACTAAGATATATATAACTTTTGGGGAAATATCAGTTCCTAGAAAGAGAGTCCCAAAGGACTACCAAGCATTTTTTAAGGCTATACACATCTCTTATGCCTGGAGGAATTGTACAGAAAGTGTGTATCTTGGGAGTGATTTACTGGGAAGTTTCTTCAGGTTCCATTATATATATAAATTAATATATGTATTAATTTAAGTTATTCATGCTTAAATTTATCTTCAACTTCAAATTCATGTTGGAAAGTGGCCATACATAATGACACATATAATTCTAAATACAGTATTCATATTTTAGGTAAAAGAAATATTGAGTAATGATTAATAAATTAGAACATCTATGAAGTCAACCTAGAAACGCCACATGTAACTAAAGGTAAATATATGTATATATAATAAATTCAGTTTTACTATAGTTGCTACCTGCCATCAAATTTGTTTCTGTTAATAGCAATCTTATGTAAAACAGAACAATACACTGCCAGGTTCTGTGCCATTCTCACAATCATTTCTAAGCTTGAACTCATTGCAGCCACTTTTCCAATTCATCCTTGAAAATCTTCCTTTTTTTCACTGAGCCTCTACTTTATCAAGCATGAAATCCCTTTCCAGAGACTGGCCTCTTGGGATAACAACTCAAAATATATGAGACAAATCTCACCATTCATGCTTCTAAAGAACATTCTGACTGTACATTTTCTAAGCTTCTTTGGTCTTACTTCTGGAATTCATTGGAGTGGTGTAGTGAATGATTTAATGTATATCTTATAGTTTTAGTCTTTGTAACTCACACCAAATAACTCTTTATTTGATGCATTTTGGTAAGAGAAGGTTGGAGAAGATACAGATAGACTAATATGATGCAGCTGTGGATGTTAACAGAGCTAAGAGTAATCGTAAAAAAAAAAATGCATGGACATAAAATGAGTCATCTCAGAAACAGGAAGAATCAGTTGTGGAGCACATTCTTTGGACCTGAGATCCCTGCACTTTGAAGCTCCTTGATCCAAGAACAGAAATCTGTGACACTAGAGGAGTGACAGCAAAGCAGCAGCAGAATCAAAAGCCAGAGAATAGACAGAGCTGGACTTCCCATTCCACAGAGCAAGTAAAGCTTGGTATCTTTGGGTACAAAGCGTATTTGCAGAGTAGGTGTCTCCAGGCACTTTATTGAGGGTTTGTTGACTTATGGAGCTAAGCCAAGAGTCTTTGGACTGAAGTTTATAGCAGAATGGAGTGGGTTTTTTTTTTTAGCATTGATTCTTATTGTTAAGTGCAGTAAAGTTGGTGTTGACTCACAGAAACACGGTATAGGGTTTCTGAGGAGTTGAATTTAAACCACTGGCCCTGTGGAAAAAAACAGACTTTGTGGTCCAGTACATAATCCCAGAGCACCACATCAGGACTTACGGTTGTTGTTGCAAAGAGCATTGAGTCAGTTCTGACCCATAGCTACCCTGTATAGGGTTTCTAAAGAGAGGATAATGAGCTTGAACCACCTACCTTGCAGTTTAAACTAACTTTGCAGTACAGTTCATTAAACCACAGAGCCATACCCTAGGAAGGCTTTGTTGCCCATGTAGAGAGGGGCCTGTCTGTAGGCACAGCTTGGGAGAGGTTATCCTGAAAAGAAAATTGTGCCTTGACCATTTCTGCCCTAAAATTATAACTTGTTAACTTCCCTAGTAAACGCCATAACTCTGAGTATGATATTATAGAGTTCTGTGTCAACTGTGAAATTAATTAATGTACCCAAATGAACAGTAGAGAGTTCTATGGAAGGTATGATTGGTGGCGTATGAGATGGATTGACAAAGTGACAGCATCAATGGGATAAAACGTGGCAACGATAGTGAGGTTGGCCCAGGATCGGGCAATGTTTCGTTCTGCTGTACATAAGGTCACTGTGAATCAGTACGGAGTTAATGGTACCTAACAACAACATAGTCATTAAACACAAGTAACAACATTTCTGGTAGACTCTCCTTTTAATCAGTCATTTGACATTAACAGTGGCATTCTTTATTCCATATCCCCATCTGAGCCCAGCATGAATTTTTGGCAGCTATTGTCAATGTGCCACTATAACTTTATTTCACAAAATTTTACTTGTGTATAATGAGAACATCTTGATTGTATCAGGATTGATATCGAAATTTAAACTGACAGTTTCAACATAAAACCAAATGGCCATCATTCGTCTGTCTGTCATGCTATGGTGGCTTGAGTTGCTGTGATTCTGAGGGCTATGCCACCGGTATTTTAAATAATCAGCAGGGTCACCCATGGTGGACAGGTTTCATATGAGCTTCCAGACAAAGACAGACTAGGAAGAAAGAGTGACAAACTACTTCCGAATGATTAGTCACTGAAAACCTTATGAATAGCGGAGAAATACTGTCAGATACAGGGCTGGAAAATAAGTCCCCTCAGGTTGGAAGGCACTCAAAATGCAACTGGAGAAGAGATGCCTCCTCAAAGTAGAGTTGACCATGATGACTGCATGTCACTATAGTCAATCACAGAGACTGGGAAAGATCTATTCAAGCATTATTAACAGAAAACCAACAGTCTGGGAAATGGGGAAAATAATTTCTCAAGATCATCCCGTCTTTCACTAAGGGCAGACACATAAAAAAGGGTAAGTTACATTTGAATGTACACATAATATATTTTAAAATCAAGATAACATTCTTTGGAAAAAGAAACAATAAGTCAATACATTTCCTCAAACATTCTACCTTTAGGGTAAAAAAAAAAACAATAAGGAGATAATCTTCCTCAAACATTTTAGGGTCCAAGTTTAGCTCCTGAGATAACTATCTGTGTGTGCTTAATCACATCCTGTTCTCCTGCTAGTACCATGAGGTCACCTAGACTATTTTTAAAATACCTTTCTCATTTTCAGGATCCTCATTTATCCAGACCCAAAGAATAAATCAACTACATTTTGTTTAGGTCATTAGATCCATGCTATCAAATCCAAAACAAATACTCATGGACACAACATACAAGAAATTAATGATGCAGTGCATTGAGAAAATCTGCTATAAAAGACTTTTTAAAAACTGTTGAAGAGCAACTATCAGTCTGAGGACTAAGATGTGCCTGACCCAAGCCAGGGTATTTTCAATTGCTTTATATGCATGTATAAGTTGGACAATGCATAATAAAGAATTATAGCATACTGATGTCATTATTAACTGCCAGATGAATAAATTAATCTGTCTTGCAAGAGGCACAGTGAGAGTTCACCTTGGAAACAAGGATGTCATGATACTTTGACTCAGGTATTCTGGACATATCACTAGGAAATACACCATTTTTCATCATGCTTGATAAAGCAGAGGGTCAGTGAAAAAGAAGAAGATACTCAATGACATGCATTTACACAATGACTTCAAAAATGGTCTCAAATAACACAACAGTTGAGATAATGGCATAGGACCCATAGTATTTTGCTCTGTTATACATAGGGTCACTATGAATTGGCACCTACTACATAGCTCCTTTCTTGATATCTTACAAGAAAATGAGGCGGCACAGGAAGCACTCACTCATCTATGCCAAGAAATTTAGATGACAA
>NW_006408981.1:138144-140912 GCF_000296735.1 Chrysochloris asiatica
GATGGACTCAAGCGTGGCAACAATAGTGATGTTGGCCCAGCATCAGGCAATGTTACATTCTGCTGTGCATAAAGTCACTATGAGTTGATACCGACATGATGGTACCTAACAACAGCAAAAACGCATAGCTCCTAATACCAACAGCATAGGCCATTGTGGTTAAGTGCTTGACTACTAACTGCAATGACAGCAGTGCAAGCTCACAGCTATTCAGCTAGAGAAAGACATGGATATATGTTTCTCATAGCTTACAGACTGGGAAATACCTCCTGGGATTGCTATACTATCTACTTATAAAGGATTTGTATGCGTAGAAAGAGGCTTAGGAACTATTGACAACTGCTGATGTCCGATGGATCTTGACTGAAAGCAAACAATATCAGAAAGATGTTTATACCTGTGCTTTATTGACTACACAAAGGCTTTTGATTGTGTGGATCATGACAAGCCATGGACAACATTGAGAAGCATGAGTATTCTAGAACACTTAATTGTACTTCTGAGAAATCTGTACCTGGACCAAGAAGCAGTTGCTCGAACAGAGCATGGGAACGCTGAATGTTTTAAAATTGGGAAAGGTGTGAGACAAGGTTGTGTTCTTTCATCATACCTATTCAACCTGTATGCTGAGCAAATAATAGGAGAAGTTGGGTTCTATGAAGGAAAACATGGCATCAAGATTGGAGGAAGACTCATTTATTTACAACCAGGGATATGAAGATGATACAATCTTGCTTGCTGAAAGTGAAGAAGATTTAAAACATTTGCTGATGAAGATTAAAGAGCAGATCACAGCCTTTGGCATGGATTACATATCAATGTAAAGAAAACAAAAGTCCTCACCACTGGACCAATAAACAACATTCTTATCAATGGTAAAAAGATTGAAGCTGTCAAGGACTTCATTCTTCTTGGATCAACTATCAACACTCACAGAAGCGGAAGTCAAGAAATCAAACGTCGTATTGCACTAAGTAAATCTGCTGCACAAGAATTTTTCAAACTGTTGAAGAGCCATGGTATTTTCAATAACCTCATATACATGTGGAAACTGGAGAGTGAATAAGAAAGTCTATAGAAAAATTGACGCATTTGAATTATGGTGTTGGAGGAGATAATTGAAAGTGCCATGAGCTGCCAAAAGAAGTAACAAATAGATCCATGTTGGAAGAAGTACAATGAGTGTTCCTTGGAGGCCAAGATGGCCAAACTTCTCCGCTCGTATTTCAGACACATTGTCAGGAGGGATCTGTCTGTGGAGAAGGATATCATGTTTGGTAGGGTGGAGGGTCAGAGAAAAAGAGGAATTCCCCCAATGAGATGGATTTGCCAGATTGCAGCATCGATGGACTCAAGTGTGGCAACAATAATCAGGTTGGCCCAGGATCGGGCATTTTTCTTTCTGCTGTGCATAGCATCGCTGTGAGTTGGTACCAACTGGATGGCACCTAGCAAAAACAGTTACCTGAGGTCAGGTAGGCATTTTATTTGTTTCTCTAATTCTGGAAGTCAATTTACCTTGATTCATCTGAGTTCATTCAGCTTGTTCTACTTTGTGAAAAATCAGCCTTTTCAATAAAGTTATTGGAGTTACCAGAAAGTTAAACAACTACATTAATGAATGATTTTGACTACAAAAAATACTTAATATATTTAAGACTCAAAGTTTGTAAAATAGTTTTCCTAGCATGATACATCATTTAATGCTAAGGAATAAACCCTATGAACAAATAGGGCAGAATTATTAACCCATTTTTGCAGATGATTCCTAAAAGATGCAAATACAAGTCAGTATTAAATACCAGAGCTGAAATGAAAACATCATTCAGATCTCTTTCTACACATCATGAAAGTTTCCCCCTTTGCTCCAGAGTAATACAATGAAATAAATAAATCATGTCACATTTTTTTTCAAATTATTTTTCTCATGTTATGAGATTCAGATTGTTTTCTTTCAGCAGACAAATATAAACCAAAAATGCTAATATCAGGAATACATGTTATATTTGTTTAGTAATGTCTAACAAATATAGCACTTGGGTAAATGCATTTAAAAATAAAATTTTATATGCAATATTAAAAACAAAAAACCATATACATGTCTGTCTTTCTTTTCTATGTGAGATGCAAGTGTCTTTGCTCCAAGGAGGGGAAATTTGTCTCCCTTTAAGTGCTGTGACACTGATACTTAATGTGCAACAAGTGTTGTTTCCAGGCAACCTTTGAGGCAGGTGTTTAAAAATGTTCCAGCTCCAGAATAAGCTGTGCTGCTGTGGAATCACACTCTTGAAATGTTCCTATTGAAATGCAGTGGCCTGAATTACAAATAACATCTGTACAAATGTGATTCTTGGTAAATCATGAAACTATACAATTGAGCGTTTCAAAAACTCTAGAGTGAAACTGGTATGTATTAATGTCCTTTGACAAGGGACACTGTCTAAATGTAAGTTAATAGGATCCTACAGAAAACATGGTCTAATAATCTAATAACATTTGTCAGTCTTAAAAAAATATCCCTTTAACACCTACAAGATATGAATACTAATTTAAAAATTCATGACAGTGGATAATGATGTCATGCCTTGTTCTTGCTGTTATTTACTGTCAATCCAGTACTGGTTCATAGGGACTCTGCACAGCAGTATGAAACACTGCCCAGTCCTGTGCTGTCCTCACAATTATTAGGTTTGAACCCATTGTTGCTGCCACTATGTTTATCCATCTTATTGAGAGTCTTCTTTTTTGTTGATCCTCCATTTTCCCAA
>NW_006408981.1:142212-152162 GCF_000296735.1 Chrysochloris asiatica
GAAACTACCAGCGGTTCCGTGGGAGAAAGATGAGGCATTCTGCTCCTGTAAATATTTACAGTCTCAGAAACACTGTGTAGGGTCACTATAAGTCAGAACAGACTCCACTGTACTTAACAACAACAACAATGTCTAAATATTTGCTATTCATCCAAACCAAACCTCACTGCTATTCATCCAAACCAAACTGTATAAAACAGAGTAGAATTGCTCCATAAGGTTTCAGAGCCTGCCAATCTTTAAGAAAGCCAACTGCCTCATCTCTTTCCCTCAGAGTAGCTGGTGGGTTCAATCAGTGAAACTTTCATCTTGCAGGCAAACTCTGAACCTACTGAACCATCAGAGTTCCCTGGTATCCACAAGATATGCTATTTAGTCTATATGTTATTTGTATGAATCTATAAACACTAACTAGTTGATTTGAGCTGTAGTTTCCTATAAAATGGAAACTATAACTAAAATTTCCTATAACTAAATTTATAGGCTGGTTGTAAGTATAATATTAGATACTCTTATAAATTTCCAGGATACTACTAAACATAAAATAAAGCCTTTATAGTATTGTAGAAAGGCTGTAAGGATAGTGTTTTTTGTCATTGTTGTTGTTAAGTGCTATGGAGTTGGTTCCAACTATGTATAGCACTCCCATGGAGTTGCTGATGAGTTTGAACTGCAGACCTTGTGGTTAGCAATCCAGTGTTTTTCCTATAGCACCACATCAAGACTCTAATGATAGTGGTTAGGAGCATCCACTTAAAGAGTCTGAAATAAAGCCCAGGTTCTACTCCTTAAAAAGTGTAACTGGAAACAGGCAAATTTATCTCTCTCGCTCATATTCCTAGTGTGTATAATGAGAGCAGTAACATTCCATCTGGTTAGGTTGTGATAAGAATTAACATGGAACATACAGTAAGCACTCATTATTTAAAAGTTACTGTTATTTTGACTGAAATAGCTGATGTTTATACTCAAATCCAAAAGTGTCATTTAACTCAAATTATACCCACTGTAAAGAAATTCAGAAAAACAGTATTTGTTTTGATGAAGTATGGCATTTTCTTCTCTTCCTTTTTTGTATTTGGTTAACATTTTAGTCCTTTGTGTGTAAATTGTACAGATATATAATATGAACTAAGTAGACATCTCTAGGTTATATGAAGACCAGTTCTGGTAGCATTAAGAGTTCTAATTCTGTGGTAATACTAAAGTTTAGTATTTCATTTTTTATATATTTTATTTGTTTTTATTATATCTATTAGGAATGAAATGCCAGATGATGTCTTTCCAAAAATTAGTCAGTGAAAACTCTCAGGATCATAACAGTCTAATTTTCAACAGATCATGAAAAATGATATATGCAGGATATTGGTTAGTTGTGCATGGGACCTCTAGCAATCACACTGTCTAAACAGCTGCTAGCAAGAGAAACAACATGATTTCTATTCATGTATAGGCCAATCCCCATTTTCTTCCACCATAAGACTGGCTGTCTGTAAAAATGTACTCATAACATAAACAATGTTCAAAATTTAAGTTGTTGTTGCTATTAACTGCCATTGAGTTCTGCTTCTGACTCATATGACCCTGTATTGGGTTTCCACGGCACAGCTGGTAGGTTTGAACCACCAAGTGGGCAGTTCAAATCGACCTTGCAGTCCAGTATTTATCATCTAGCACAACGCCATAACTCCAAATTTTAACTAATGTACTTAATATCAAAGTTCCTATCCCTTCATTTGTGTTTTTATTCAATCCAATATATTCAATGAACCTCACATACATACCAGAGATTGTTACATGCATTTGACACAAATTGGAGAGTAAAACAAACAAACAAACAAACAAACAAAAAGCTCCTTTTTGAGCCATTAATGATACCCATATGAGCTAGGACCATTTAGCTCTCTCTTACTAACCAACTAATCAATGTTGGTATAATGTTAATCCATCCAAAATTACACTATTCAAAATAAACTGTTTTCTTCCTTTAAACTGAAACTGAAGTCATATAATTTGGGGATTATTAATTATTTCTAAAAAAATATTTTGGTAACACTAATGGAGTCCTGTTGTGGTACTGTACAGTAAGTACTGGACAGATAACCACAAGGTCTGTGGTTCAAACTTACCAGCAGCTCACTGGAAACTATGTATATGGCTACTATGAGTCAGAACAGACTCAAAGGCACTTAACAAAACCATCAACAGATTATATTCAGAGAAGATGTTACTATTTATGATTGGGACATAATAGCATTTCACAAAATGATGAAGATTTTAGTGCATGCTTGTAGTGTTGAGTCAGGAGGCCTGAGCTGTCCACTTTACATACTGCCTAGTGGCTAGTAGAAACTCAAATATAATTTATGGAAAAGATGAGTGAGTGAAAATGTCTAAAAGTAGCAACAGCAACAGCTTTATCAGTTACCTAATTAATGATTATACTTTGTATATCTTGATATTAAATCATATAATATCCCTGATAATTGCATGTTAATCTCAATTTTATATGAATTTAAGGCCAGAGAGTCTAAAAACATGTGAAAAAAAAATACAATGAAGCATGTATTCTTTTTATTTAACCTTGAAAATCAGGTAAATAAAATGAACGTCTCTAAACTTTTTCCAAAGAGGCATGCTTTGAAAGGATAAATACAAACCAATGAGACTATTTGATGATGCATAAGAGGAAAACAGGAAGTAGCAGAGTTGCTTATATGTTTGTGCATACCATCAGGGGGCACCCTCATTCCAGGCCCCTGAATTGCAGGGGCTTAGAAAGTTGTCAAAGTTCCCTGCTGGATGACTCAACTTTCTCTCTGTAAGAAAATATAAATTCACCAATGCCAGCTTAAGCACAGGACTGCAAGGTCAGTTTGAACTGCAAGGTCAGCTTAGAAATAGTCTGTTTTTTGAGATCTAATTGTGTATTAACCCAAGTATTCCTTAGAACTACAAGTCCAGAAGCTACCTCCCTTCTGCTGTTTTGATTTTTTTCCTGACTAAATAAATCATAGACTTTAGGACATGTCTGTATGAACTTCTGCAATAATCAGCAGCCCACCTAGAATGTTTACCTAGGTGCACAAAATACTACACATATATGTTTAAAGTAATTCATTAAACTACTAAATTTCAATTTAAAATTATTTACATATTTTCATTTATACACTTATTTAAAAAATATTTTCATCATCAAATTTATATAGGATTAAACTAAATCAAATACAAGGAGATATAGAATGTTATATTCCTTTTATGGTAATAATATATGATAGCTTTATGCATAGGTTGCCATGGAGTTTGAGATTAGAATCATCTGGTTCAGACATAGACATCACAGAACAATTCTAGCAAAAAGTAATGCTTGAAATTACCTTTAAATGATGAGTGGGTGTTAACTGGTCTCTGAAACATGGCAAGAACACTTTTATTGTGGGGGGAAAAGAGTAACTGCAAATAGACTGAATTGCTAAAAAGCCTAACTCTTCACAGAAATGGCAAGTTGTTCCATAATGGGTTAGAATTAAGACTGGAAGGACAATCATCATAAAAATGAAAGTCGATTTCCTGGCTTATCCATTGAATTATCCAACTTCTCGCTCTCCTAAAGTACTTTTAAGCAACACAATAATGTATTCATTGTTAATCAATCTAGACCACAATATCTTAAAAAGCTATATTCATAACAGAATTCATCAGAAAGTATAGAGATTCAAGAATATACTTCCTATGCATTTGAGGAAAATATTGTTAAAGTGAGATTTTCATTCTATTCAGAAAAATTATAAGAGCATACAAGTAAATCTAGAGGCTGTAAAATGATGGTGCATTAAGTGATTGGCTGCTAACTGCAAGATTGGAAGTTCAAAGTCATTTGTTGTGTCACAGGAGACAGATGAGGCTATGTGGTCTTATAAAGATTTACAGCCTCAAAAATTCTAATGAGATGCTCTACTTTTCACAATAGTATGACTATGAGTCAGAATCCAGTCAAAAACACGAGTATAACATAAAATACTTCAGACATCATAGAAGACTAAGATTTTATTAAAATATAAATTGAAAGGAAAGAGACTTAAAATACTTTTAAAATATGAAGTAAGGAACTAATTTAATGAAATTCAAAATACAATGAAAATAGCACATGTCTATAAGCTATTAAGGAAAAATAAAACAAACAATTGTGTAAAAATCCAAATTGATAGTGGTACCTTTTGCACTATAGAAAAGTGCTGTAGAGTCTGTTTAGACTCATATAATAATCGTCACAAATTTTTCCAAGTTTCCTCCCACTGATTTAAGAGAAATAACTGTAACTTTTTTAAAAACTACAGATAGTCATGAGGTTTTGCTGACATCAGTGATGGGACATAAAGATCCCTGAAAAAATGTTTCTGTATGAAGTTTACTTTCACAGAAAGTTACTATGAAAAATATAAATGAATTTGACTCATGTATAACCCCAGGACTCCTGTATAAAAATCTCTCTGCCCTTTCTCTTTCTCCCATTTCAAGATTTTGGAGCATTTATTATATTACCAAATGTTGCCCCAGCTTCAGATGTTGCAGATTTAACAATAAAGATCTTGGTTAACTTGGTATTTTAGCAAGTGTTATCTCATTTTCAGATATAACAATCCAACAGTAAATATTTTGAGGATGGATAATTTGAAGAGTGCTGAAATTCTGTCCTCTTTCCACTTATAGGAAGTGGATAAAATTCCTTTCTGTCTCTTCACTTACTATTGTTGCATTGACTGTGTATTGCACCAGGTACAAACTCATATTGGGATAACTATATGGAGGAAAAAATGTAAGGTGGAGAGACAAAGGAATAAAATTTTTTTAAAGGATGAACCCTGAATGGTTAAGTGTAGGTTTAGAACCGAAACTGGGTTTAAAATGAGTAAAAATTCACATTTTGCTGTAAAGTAATTTCAACTCAGTTTTTACTCATAGTAAAACTGTATATCATTTCCAAGGAGTTACTGGTTAGTTTGAACCACCAACATTGTGGTTCAAACTAATCTTGTGGTCTAGTGATTTATCCCAGAACATCACACAAGAATTCACATTCTACCTGGATTATAAATCCCAGCTAACAAATAAGGGTAAATAAAAAAGTACTGCTACTAATGTACAATTCATACATGCATGGATTTGTTCCAGACAAAGCATGTTCAAAACATGATCCTAGAAACCCAGGATCTTGGTTCTGCATATTGACAGATATAAGAAGTAGCAAAAGACAATCGAAGAAATATAGTTACTATTATTAAAATAATTGGTAGTCAACTATTTCAAGAGGTATTGTTTCAAGAAACAATGGAAATGAAAATACATAGAAGACAATGAAAAAAGAAAAAAAAAAACAAGGCTCCAGGATTGATGAAATACAAATTGAAAATTTCAAGAAACTGATGGAGCACTGGAGGTGCTGACTCATTGATGCCAAGAAATTTGGAAGACCTGCCCAGCCAATCAGAACAAATTAATTTTGTGCCCATTCCAAAGAAACGTGATCCACTAGAATGCGGACATCATTGAACATTATCATTAAAATCATTGTTATTAGGTGCCATCGAGACAGCATTGACCCATAGCGACCTTATGCACAGTAGAATGAAACACTTCCCTATCCTGGGCCAACCTCACTACTGTTGCCACACTTGAGTTCATTGATGTTGCCACTTGGCCAATCCATCTCATTGGGGGTCTTCCTTTTTTTCTCTGACCCTCCACCTTACCAAACATGATATCCTTCTCCAGTGACTGGTCCCTCCTGAAAATAAGTCCAAAATATAAGAGACAAAGTTTGGCCATCTTGGCCTCCAAGGAGCACTCTGGCTGCGCTTCTTCCAAATTGGATCTGTTGGTTCTTTTGGCAGCCCATGGTACTTTTAATATTCTCCTCCAATACCATAACTCAAAAGCATCAATTCTTCTTCAATTCTTCCTTATTCACTGTCCAGCTTTCTCATGCATATGAGGTTATTGAAAATACTATGGTTTGGGTCAGGCACACCTTAGTCCTCAAGCTGACTTCTTTGCTCTTCAACACTTTAAAAAGATCTTGTGCAGCAGATTTGCCTAATGCAATTAATATCATACGCAAGTAAAATTTTCCAAAGATAATTCAAAAATGTTTGCAGCAGTAAAACAAAAGGAAGCTGACAGAAATTCAAGGCAGATTCAGAATAGGATGAGGAATTAGGGTATCAATGTTAATGACAGATGTATCTTGGCTGAAAGCAGAGAATACCAGAAAGATCTTTTTTATAAAAGAAATATTGACTACTGAAAAACATTCAACAGTGAATCATAACAAACTATGTATAACATTGTGAATAATAGGTATTCTCGAAAACAAAATTGTTCTTATAAAGAACCTGTACTTAGACCAAGAGGTAGAGCCTGCAGAAGTGGATCCTGAAGTGTTTAAAATCACTAAATGTTATATTCCAGAGTGGTATCCTGTCACCATACATATTCAATCTGTATGCTAAGAAAATAACTCAAGAAACTGGATTATATGAAGAATATGACATCAGCATTGAAGGAAGACTCATTAATAACCTGTGACATGCAAATGACACAATCTTGCTTTCTGGAAGCAAAGAGGACATGATGTACTTACTGATTATGATCAAGGACTACAGCCTTCTGTATGGATTGCAATTCCATATCCAGAAAACTAAAATCCTCACACTCTACCAATAAATAATACTAGACCAAAAAATAAACTGATATTAGATTGGTGCTATCAAAGACTTCATTTTATTTGGATCCACAATTAACACCCATGGAAACAGAAGTCAAGAAATCAAATAAATATTTTATCAGGCATATATGCTGCAAAAGAACTCTTTGAAATAATAAATAGCAAAATTTTCAGGTTGAGGAATAAGATGTACCTAATAGATGTTGTGGTGTTCTCAATCAAATCATATGCATTGAAATTTGGACAATGAACAAGAATCCAAAGAATAAGCAATGTATTTGAATTATGGTCTTGACAAAGACTATTGGAAATGCCATGGGCCAAGAACAATCAAATCTGTCTTGGAAGAAGCATAGCTGGCCTTTTCCTTAGAAATATAGATGATGAGACTTCGTCTCTAGTATTTTGGGCATGTTGACAGGAGGGACTAGTTCTTGGAGAAGGACACCATTCTTGGTAAAATGGACTGTTAGAAAGAAATAGGAAGATTCTTAAGGAGATGGATTGGCACAGTGGCAGGAACAGTGGGCTCAAACACTACAAAAATTGTGATGAGAGCACAGGGCAAAGTGGTGTTTTTGTTCTGTTCTTCATAAGGTCTCTACCAGTCACAACCACTAGTCTTACTAGGGTGCCTTCAAAAAAATGTCCAATTCAAAGAAGGGCTTCTGAAGGTATCTACTGGACCAATTAAATTCAAGGCAAAGAAGTCAGCTCAGAAAATTATGGAGACTATTTTTTAGGCGATCCCAAAGGAGCAAGTCTTGATTGATTTTCCCAAAGGAAGTAGAACATGGAAAACTTAAATGGTGAGAAAAACCTAGGAAAGTTTCACTGAGGTTTTTTTTCTTTTCTTTTTTTTTTTTTTCCATCATGCCAACACACCTGCTCATTTTTCAAGGGTAACAAAGACTATCCCAAAATAATTTTGTTGGGAAGTCTTAACTCCTTAACTCTACTGCCCTGATTGTACTCTTTTAGAGTAGTTTTGTTCACAACATCCAAAGACCATTTAAAAAAAAATAAACTTTGTGTCACTTGTGAATGCTAAACCTGTCATTTTGAAGTGATGTAGACCAAAAAACACAGAATTATTTGAGATGTGTTGTTGTTGTTGTTAAAACCATGGAGTAGGTTCTGACACATAGCCTCCCTGTATAGAGTTTTCAAGAAGTAACTGGTTTGCATGAACCATCTTCCTTGTGGCTCAAATCAACTTTGAAGTCCAGACCATTCATCTGCTGTGCCACAACACTGTCTTCAGAAGTGCATAAATCTGGATGGAGACTATGTCAAATAAACAATATTTTCATATTCTGATTTTTATTAAATGAAAGTTTCTCTGAATTAGACATATATAATTGAAATTATGTACTGTGTCAAGAACAAATGTGAAAAAATATTCAGATATTTTATAGGCAAATTTTATCTGACTTTATAAATTTAATTCACATGAATAGTTAAGTAAAGTAAATAAAACCACACTGACTTCTGGTGTGCAGCTGGAAGATAAGCATTAGACTGCAAAGCACAAAGTAGATGATTGATGCCCACCTGGTGCCCTTTCCCTGTACTAGATCACTGATTCAGAATCAACTCAATCCCAGTTAACAACAACAACAGCATGAGTACCAGTGAAATCCTTGACTTTTAAATAAAAGAAGAAAAACAAAACTGTTACTATTACTACAACAAATTCTAATATATTCAATAAACAAGAAGTTCATAGAAAAAGACTTCATTCAATCTAGGTCCACTATGTATTTTCTCTGCAATACTGGGCAAGTTATGTTTCTTCTTTTCTCAGCATTATCTATAGAACACCTTCATCCTAGGACTGTTTTGAATATCAAAAACAGTTAATAGATGTAAAGTAGTTAGAAGAATTTCTGGCATAAAATCAATATTATAGTTGTTAATGCTGTAGAGTCAATTTTGACTCATAGTGACCTTTGGGTTTGAGGAGTAGCTGGTGGAATTATATTGCTGACCTTGTGGTTTGAAGTTCAGTGCTGATTCTATAGTGCCATACCAGAGTGTCCAACACTATAGTTTTTTATGTTGGTAGGTGCTATTGAGTGCATAACAACCTATAATGACCTTATATACAACAGAACGAAACACCACCAGATCCTGCCAACCTCACAATCATTGCTAAGCTTGAAACCATTGCTGTTGCCACTGTGCCAATTCCCATCTTGCTGGGAGTCTTCCTGTTTTTCACTGACCCTCCACTTACCAAGCATGATGTCCTTCTTCAGGGAGTGGTTCCTCCTGATAATATGTCCAAAGTATGAAAGACAAAGTTTGCTTTCCTGGCTTCTAAGGAACATTCTGACTGTACTTTTTCTTTTGGTGGCCCATGCTATAGTAGTGCTGGTTAATGTTATTATCTCCAGATCACTGTCACACAAATATAAAGATGACAAATTATTTAATTAAATACTAGGAATTAAAATCTAAAGTGTAACAAAAACAGATGTCTACAGAATTTCAGATTCTCATGGACACCAGACTTCTTGGATCCATGAAGGTTTGATGAGCCCCTGAAGCCTTTGAGATATTTTCAAACATAAAACAAAAAAATGCTCCACTAAGTCTTCTTAAAACCAAACAAGAGTTAAGTTTAACTAGTAAAAATGTCTATAAAGACCATTATGATCTTATAAAAACTATCTATATGGGAGGCAGAACATAATGGCAGATTAGGAAGAAGTTCAGAGCAAAACTTGGCCATCAATAACACAATACTGGATGAAGCAGGTTCAAGGGATGGTCCCAGAACTCCGAACTACATATAAAGGAATATTCAGAAAGTTAGAAGATTTGAAGCCAGTGGAATTTTTAGCAGAAGGAAGAAAACTTGTTTTTTGATCTTCCAGTTCCATCTGTTCCCAGAGCAGACATCTTGAGAGTGGTAGAGTGGGTGAAGGATCAGAGGAATACTCCCACTGCAGATGTGACCAATCCATGGAGATAAAAGTGTAGACATTCTTGTTTTTGTTTTTTTTCTCTCTGTTCATTGCTCTCACTGTTTGCAACCTCATGATTACTGGAGGGGTCCCTGAGTGAGTGAGCATCCCTTTACCCCCAGAGGGTTCTATGTATGTGCATGAAACTGCTCATCAGAATATAAGAACGGGAAAGACCTGGCTTAAAACCAAAGGCCCAACCAAAATTACTATAGCCAGCCCTGACTGGTCTATCACTAGGAAAAAGACCTGAA
>NW_006408981.1:153053-153999 GCF_000296735.1 Chrysochloris asiatica
GTGACTGAGACAAATGATCAGGAGGTAGACATACTTCATACTGGAAGGAGAGTAGGCTTTGGAAATGGCCTGAGAATGAATTCAGGAGAATTATACTGACATACATCCAAACAGTCAAAAAAGGGGCTGAGAAAAATAAGGAAGAAGTCAGGAAAGTGCTACAGTAACAATCAAGATAGATAAAGTATTGGAAATAGTCCAACCTAAAACATGAGGTACAACTGATTAATAATAAAATATCAGAAATGGACAATACACTGAAATGGCAAAGGAATAGAATTGAAGAAATGGAAGCCAGAACCAACTAGCTGGAAGACAAATGTCTCAATACTGCTAAGATAGAAGAGAAAGCAGAAAATAAGGGATAAAATATCTGAAGAAAGCCTAAGATTCATGTGGGACAACATGGAGAGGAATAACTTAAGAAATACTGGCATTCTGGATCTGGAAGAATCACACAATACCACAGAAGAGATAGTTGAATAGCTTATGGAAGAAAAATTTGCTAACTAACTGAAAATTGAAAAGATAAGCATTCAAGAAACTCAAAGAATGCCAGGAAAAATGGACCTCAAAAGAAAATCACCAAGATTTATCATAATCAATCTCAATCTCTCCAAAATGAAAGACAACGGAAGAATCCTGAAAGCAGTTAGGAATGAGAAGTGTTACATACTAAGGCAAGCAAATCAGATTAACTTCTGATCTCTTAACAGAAACCATGCAGGCAAGAAGGCAATGGGGAAACATATATAAAACCCTGAAAGAAAAAAAAAAGTGCCAACAAAGATCCCTTGACCCAGCAAATCTATCAATCAAATACGATGGCATAATAAAAACATTCCCAGATAAACAGAAGCCAATGGATTTTTCAAAACCTAACACAATGCTTCAAAACACCCTAAATGGAGTTCTTTGGACAGAGAACCAACAAGGACAGACAACA
>NW_006408981.1:187616-203491 GCF_000296735.1 Chrysochloris asiatica
GGCATAGCTTCCAGAATTGCAGCAACCCACAAGCCACCACAGTATGACACACTGACAGACATAATGAAATAGAATTCTACTAACTTCTTTAGTTGGTCTATGCTCAACTATTTCAAGAAGAAGCACATCACAAACAGCTGATGGTATTGAATGAAGAAGGAGAAGTTGCACTGAAGGCACTGGAAACAAACAATATTCCATGAATTGATGCAATACAAATTTAAATGTTTTGACAATCAGATGAAACACTGAAGGTCCACACTTGCCTTTGCCAAATAAATTTTAAAAACAGCTAAATGAATAACAATTGGAAGAAATTCATTTTTGTGCCCATTGCAAAGATAGGTGACTCAATGGAATAAGGAAATCATTGAACAATATCATTAATATTACATGCCAGTAACATTCTGCTAAAGATAATTCACAAATATTGCAGCAGTTATTTGACAGAAGTTTCCAGACATTCAAACTTGATTCAAAAGAGGACATTGAATTGGGTATATGTCAGATAGATATTGGCTGAAAGAAGAAAATACCAGAAAGATGTTTTATTAACTATACAAAATCATTCCTCTGTGTGGATCCACAATCAACACTCATCTAAGCAGCACTCAACCAACCAAATAATGTAATACATTGGGTAAATCTACTATACAAGACCTCTTGAAAGTAGTAAAGAGCAAAGTTTCAGTTTGAGGACTGAACTGTGACTGAGTCAGCCATGGTATTTCAGTTGCCTCATATGCACATGAAATTTGCACAGTGAATAAGGAAGACCACAAAAAAAACAATGCAACTGAATTTTTGTGACAGATGAACAAATAAATCTGTCTTTAGAAGCATAGTGGTTATGAGTCGGCCTGCTAACCTCTAGGTCAGCACTATGAAACTACCAGTTGTTCTGAGGGAGAAAAACTTACAGTCTCAGAAACCCTATACAGGGTCACTATGAGTTGGAACCGAATCCACGGCACACAACCACTACCACAAGAAGAAGAACAATCAGTATGTTCCTTAGAAGTGAGGATGGAGAAATTTCATCTCATTATTTCAATATATTTTCAGGAAGATGAGTCTCTGGAGAAGACTATCATGCTTGGTAAATTGGAGGGTCTTCTTATAAGAGAAGGGTAACCAACAAGATAGACTGACACAATGGCAGCAACATTTGGCTCAAACATAACAATTTTGAGGATGGAATAGGACCATGTAATGTTTAGTTTCATTGTTCATAGGGTTGCTATGACTTGTAATTGACTCAATGGCACATAACAACAGAAACATAGATTAAATTGTAAGGCTATAATAAAGAGTAAGGATTAAGGTGGGACTAAGGTTGTAGATCCATCACTCGTCTGTCAGGGTTATATTCTTTCACCATACTCATTCAACCTGTATGCTGGGCAAATAATCTGAGAAGCTGGGATATATGAAGAAAAACATGGCATCAGTATTGGAGGAAGATTCATTAAAAACCTGCGATATGCAGATAATACAACTTTGCTTTCTGAAAGTGATGAGAATTTAAATAATTTCTGATGAAGCTTAAAGATTATAACTTTCTGTATGGATTGCTTCTTAATGTAAAGAAAGAAAAAGTCCTCACCATTGAACCAATAAACAACATTCTTATCAATGGAGAAAGGATTGACATTATCAAAGACTTCATTTTTCTTGGATCAACCATCAACATTCATGGAAGCAACAGTCACAAAATCAAACAATATATTGCATTAGGCAAATCTGCTGCACAAGACCTTTTTAAAGTATTGAAGAGTAGAGATGTTAGTTTGAGGACTGAGGTGCACCTGACTCAAGTAATGGTATTTTCAATAAC
This sequence comes from Chrysochloris asiatica, assembly GCF_000296735.1. NCBI lineage: Eukaryota > Metazoa > Chordata > Mammalia > Afrosoricida > Chrysochloridae > Chrysochloris > Chrysochloris asiatica. The sequence continues at coordinate 189,454 of NW_006408981.1, forward strand.
CCCATGTTGTTGTTATGTGCCGTGGAGTTGCTTCCAACTCATAGCGACCCTGTACAGGGTTTCCAAGGCTGTAAATCTTTACAGGAGCAAAAAGCCTTATCTTTCTCCCTCAGAACTGCTGGTAGTTTCAAACTACTTACTGTGAGGTTAGCAGCCCGATTTGTAACAAGTATGCTACCAGAGCTCCTTAATAACCCCATAGAAATACACAATTTAGGAAGTGAATAAGAAAGACCATAGAAGAAGTGATGCCTTTGAGTTATGATGTTGGAGGAGAATATTAAATGTACCATGATCTGCCAAAAGAACAAATATATCTGCATTGGATAAAGTACAGTCAAAGTGCTCCTTGAAAATCAGGATGGCCAGACTTCATCTCTTATACTTTGGACATATTGCCAATATGGACCAATCCCTGGAGAAGGATATCATGTTTGATAAGGTAGAGGGTCAGAAAAAAAAAGGAACTCCCCAGTGAGATGGAGTGGCAAAGTGGCAACATCAATGAGCTTAAGTGTAGCAACAATTGTGAGGATGGCCCAGGATCAGGCAGTGTTTCATTATGTTGTGTATAGGGTCACTATTAGTTGGTACCAACTCTATGGCTCCAACAACAAGGCTATAGATAAACACTTGACCACAAAGTCAATTTGAAACACAAAGTAAGCATATCAAATTCACCGCCTGCTTCTTGGAAACCCTATACAGGATCACTATGTGTTAGAATTAACTTGACAGAACCTGACAATGATTAAGGACGACACCACATTTCTTCATGATGTGACTCAAATCACCATACTTAGTTTTCTTTTGTGGTGTGGTATTATTTCTATCTAACCTCTTGTTAATAGATTTTTTGGCTAATCACCTGACCTTATCACTGGTTACGTCAGCCATGTGCATCAATAGCTCAATGTCTTACCTACCTATGTGGGTTCCTCAGACCCTTAAACTACCCGGGTGACAAGAATCCTCCAGTGTGATAACTGAACTATAGATTTGGGACTTGCCAGCTTCCACAAATGTGTGATGTCTGTAAGATATTGTAGTGTGTTGCAAAATGCTTACACTTGCTGAAGGGGAAAAGTGGTTTTTGATATCAGGGATTATGGAGTAGCATAACATATTGGATATCTTTATTTGTAATATCTTTAATCTGCACCACTTCAAGGACCAGCCTCATGCTGATCATTCTAAGAACAATTATTCTTACAAGTACAATTATGAATATAAATTGAAAATAGTGTCATTATTTTTAAAGAAATTATTGTGATCCTGGATATCAAACGGATATAATTTTAAGACAAGGAAACCTCTTCAAAATAATACAGTTATCATGATGAAATAACTTTTGAAATTTAAAATAAAGATGTTATTCAGGAAGTGAGCAAAAATATAAAAAGAGAAATTCAGTGACCTTTATACAGACATTTAATCAATTCACAGGCCTTTAGTCATATCTTATATTTATTTAATTCTAAGATGCCAACAACTTAAAAAGAGAGGAAATGAACCACTAGCTCTCTGTCCATGGTTTCTGTAATGAATTATCATAAACATGATGACATACAATGACCCAAAATTATTATATTACAGTTTTGGAGGGCTGAAGTTTCACATATATCTCACCAGCTTACAATCAAAGTAAACTGTCTTCATTTCTAGATGTTCTAGGTGTGAATCTATTTTTTTTTTTTTTTTTCATTTTCATCTTCTGAAAGTTGTCTCCTTTCCTTGGGTGGCTGTGAATTCAATTCAATGTTCCATTTTTAAATTACTTTATAATTTCTTTAATTGATATCATAAAATATTATCTCCTGTGAAAGTTACAAATTGTATCCTAATTTAAAATAGGTCCTATGATCTCTATCTGATGTTTGGATATATGACTATTTATTTAGAGGATAGAGCATTTATTAATTTGATGGCAAATGGCAAAAAATATTTAAGACTGGATTCTCCCCCCACCCCCAAGTTCTCTCTGGAAAGTAATTCAGACTGTATAGATGAGTCAGCTTAACTATGTCACCCCTATGAAATGTGATAACTGCCATCACTGTAGTACATAATTTTGCAGTTTCTTTCAAAAACTCTGTGCACTGCTGTTCTTAATTTATTTAGTTCTCCATGAAAGGACTTTGACAGCTATGCTGCTAACAACCTTTGTTAATATCCAGCTACCATCACTTCACATCTGCATTAGAGATGACAGCAAGGAAGAGTTTCACACCTGTTGACACCACAACAAGCCGAGCATGACAGGAACAGCATCCCCCATTGGGTCACTAAGACTACAGTATTACTACAAGAATCTCAAGCTTTATGAGAATTTATGAGGTGAAAACAGAAACTGTAGACAACAACAAAAAAATTGCTCAATTGTCAGAATATTATTAATTTTAATGCATTTTATATTTTAATAAAGTGTTAAATTAATTGAAAATTAAATAAAATGTATTATATATTTTTTTAAAACTGCATTAAATTTAAAGCTTACTTAATACTTAAGTACTATAAAACAGCTGGAGTCGGCGTGGCACTGTGGGTTAATGCGTCAGACTGCAAAGACACTTAAACTGCAGGGTGGGCAGTTCAAGCTCAACGCTGCTTCTCGGAAACCCTATACAAAGTCGCTATGGGTTTGAATTGACTCAACGGCACTTCACAACAGCAACAACAACATAAAACAGCTTCAAGAGACTTGACAACACTTTGATACAAAGATGCAACAGAATATTTACCAAATCATCTGAATATATTTGCCTGAAGGAAAGCAAATTTACAAGAGCCTGAAATCATATGAAACAGAACATTCACTTAATCTCTTGCTAAAATATAGACATTATATCTAGGAAAATGACTGACCTAAATAATAGGGTGTCTTTTGATGCTTTATTTAACTCTGTCTTGGGGTGGTGTGGTTTAATGTGTTTGACTGCATAGTTGGTTTGAACAGCAAGATTGGCAGTTCAAGCTCACCAGCCGCTCCTCAGAAACCCTATACAGGGTTACTATGGGTGAGAACAGGCTCAATGGCACTTAACAACAACAACAACTTCAAAGTTGTAAGAAAGACTCTTTTCAGTGAAAAATATTTCAAGCATTGGAATAGTTACAAGACCAAAGACCAAGGTTGTTGAGTAGATTTCAACTCACAGTGACCTGTAAAGCACAGTAGAACTGCCTTAAAGTCTGAATAGCTTTACAAACGCAGATTGTGTCATCTTTCTCTGGGAGTGATGTTTATATTCCTTATTGTTTAAAATTATTATTTGTTGTTGTTAAGTGTTGTCCAGTGGGTTCCAACTCATACTGACTCTGTGTAGGGTTTCCAAGGAGCACCTGGTTTGAACCACTGATCTTTCAGTTACCAGTATAGCTCTTATCCTATGGTCCTTTATTTAATTAAAAGGAAATATTTTAATTTCATTGTATTTCCTCTCTCTCTTAAGTGGTTTTGAGTCCATTCTAGTTCATAGTGATCCTGTATAGGGTTTCTGAGAGGCAGTTCATGGGTTTGAACAGCCGATCTTTTGATTTAAAGTCCTGTGCTGATTTAACAGCATTATACCAGGAATACTCATTGTATTTTAATATATATTAAATGCACTTTACATATTATATATAGCTAAAGTATAGTACTGTTTTATTTATTTTTTACTATCTTTTGTATCTTGATACTGTTGGGGTGCGGTGGGTTAATGCGCTGGACTGCAAAGTTGGTTGAACAGCAAGATCAACAGTTCAAGCACATCATCTGCTCCTTGGAAACCCTATACAGGGCCACTATGGTTCAGAATCAACTTTACAACAACAACAATGTATATTGTAAAGTGAGAATATTTTCAAAGGGCAAATATTTTTTTTTTCAATGATGCCTTCTTATTTCAAGCAGCTTATAAAGCAGAGAGGACAATCATACTGACACCTGAAGAGCCAACTTCTATAAAATCTTGTTTTGGTTGTTAGCTACCTGCCAATAGTACTGACTCAGGGACATCATGTTGCTACTATTGCTAGGTGTCATTGTATTGGTTCCTTCTCATAGCAACCTCATGCACAACATGAGGTCCTTCACCACCTAACTATGTTGTTATGCTTGATCCCATTGCTGCTGACACTGTGCAGCTCCATCTTACAGGAGGACTTCCTTTTTTTTTGGTGACCCTCTACTTTACCAACCATGATATTCTTCTCCAGGGATTGGACCCTAATGATGTCCAAATTATGAGAGATAATGTCTCACCATGCTGGATTCTAAGGAATACTCCTGTTGTACTTCTTCCAACATAATTTGTTTGGAATTCTGCAGTCCATCACACCTCAAGTACTTCTCCAATACCTCAATTCAAATGGATCAATTCTTCTTCAGTCTTCCTTATTCACTATCCAACTTTCATATGCATATGAGACAATAGGACATATCATGACTTGGATCAGGTGCACCTTACTTCTCAAACTGTTATCTTTACCCTTAAGTACTTTTAAGAGGTCTTATCTGGAAGATTGCTCAATTTAATACATCGTTTGATTTCTTGACCGTTGCTTACATGAGTGTTGACTGTGGACCCAAGTAATATGAAGTCTTTAAAATTTTCAGTGTTTTATCAATTCATCATGTTATTTCTTGGTCCAGTTTTAAGGATTTTTGTTTTCTTTACATTGAGGTGAAATCCACACTGAATGTGAAGATCTTTGACTTTCATCAGTAAGTATTGTAGGTTCTCTTAACTTCTAGCAAGCAAGCTTGTATCACCTGCATATTGCAAGTTGTTACTGAGTCCTCCTCCAATCCTGATGCTACTTACTATTTCATATAAATCAGTTTTTCAGATTATTTGCTCAGAACGCAGATTGTATAAGTATAGTGAAAAAATATCTTCAAGCCAGTTGACCACGTAGCTGTTTTCCAAATTCCTTGGCAAAGATGGATAAGTGTCTTCAATCTTGCATCAATTTATTGAAAGATTTAAATTTACATTTCAAGAATTCCTAAAGCTTTAATTTTGGGCAAATGCTTTCAAAGCTGCTTGGATTTCTTTGCTCTGTACCATTGGTTATTGATTATATGCTACTTCTTGAAATGGTTGAACATTGACCATTTATTTTTGGTTCACTGACTCTGTATATACGTTCTACCTTCTTTTGATGTTTTCTGTATCATTCAATATTTTGCTCATAGAATTCTGCAATACTGCAAGTTAAGGCTTGAGTTTCTTCCCCAGTTCATTCAGTTTGAGAAATCCTGAGCGTTTTTTCCTTTTGATTTTCAAAATCCAGATTTTCATATATTTCATTCTAATAATGTAATTTCTCTTCTCAAGCTGCCCTTTGAAAATTTCTGTTCAGCCCTTTAACTTCCTCATTTGTCCCAATTGTTTTAGCATGTCTACTGTGGATAGCAAATTTCAGTGTCTCTTCTTACATGTCTTTTGGTCTTTTGTTTCTGTTCTGTACATTTAAAGACCTTTTTTGCTTTCTTCCTGAATAATGTTCTTAATGTCATCCGACAGATTTTCTGGTCTTTGGTCATTAGTGTCTTGCATCAAATCTTTTCTTTGTTAGGTCTATACATTCAGATGGAATGTTTTTAAAGTCATACTTTTGCTCTCATGGACTTTTGTTTTTTGTTTTTGTTTTTTTTCAACAAGTAAGCAGGTGACACTTATTTGGTCCAAGTGCAGTATAGTTACAAAACATCAAATATAAATAAACTATATCTGTTGTTGCTGTTGTTAAGGGCCATTGAGTCAGTTCTGACTCATTGTGAGTCTGTATAGGGTTTCTGAGGAGGGGCTGATGAATTTGGATCACAGACCTTTCAGTGCAAACTTACTTTGTTGTCCAGTGCATTGTCCCATAGCATGACACCAGGACACCTGAACCTGGTGTGGTGCTATGGGACAATTGTTCTTGTTAAGTGCTGTTGAGTCGGTTCTGACCCATAGCGACCCCATTTAGGGTTTCCGAGGAGTCACTTGTGAGCTTGAACCACCACCAATCTTGCAGTTCAAAGAGCTTTGCAGTCTGGTGCATTAACCCACAGTGCTACACCAGGACTTCATGGGACAATGTATATTAATAACAATACACAAAACATGGCTTCTAATACAAACATATAAGGCAGTACAAACTGAAAACCTGAGTAAATTAGCATTGTTTTACAATAATATACACAGTGCCAGTTAATATTTAGAAACAAGTTTCAATGTATAGCATTTGATTCTTCTTTGAAAGTCTTTCATTCAGTGTATGAAAATGATTAGAGCTAGGCTAAAAACAATTATTTTTCTAACCAAAAATAAAGTCATAATATTTATAACCAGCTATCAACTTTACTAAACACTATACTTTAAACTATTAAATGATGCCTAGGGGTATTTACATTAAAAATGCAACATGCATTGTGTTGTTATATCTCATGCCTATTATGCACACTTTGAGGAGTTTCAAAATTATTTTCATACTTTCAATACAGAATATGATTATGTTTCTAAATGTTTTTGCAAAATGAATGCTTTCAAAGGGAGCAGAAACATTTTCAAGTCCAAGGTATGAATTCTTTTTTCCGTTTGAAGCAAATGACATGACAAATATCTTGGTTCGACACAGATGACTTAATGAAGTTGCAAGTTTTTGTCTGGAGGTATATTTCTGTTTAATCAAATACTGTAACTTCATCATGCTCATATGTTGGTTTTGTAAGTGACTTCTTTGCACTAACATTGTGTTTCTCATTCAGTTTCCTTTTGTGACTCCTTTTTCTTCACTGATGCTATGATCACTATTTGACGGGCCTTCTTCATCTGAATCAACTATGAGCATACCATCTTGCTCTTGCATTGCAGATGTACAAGGTTGAACTCCATCATCACTGTCATTGGTTATACTTCTGGCAGCATCTTCAGCGTGTTTAGGTCTCTCTTTTTCTGAGGCATCACCAACAGCTTCAAATTCAAGGCCTTTTCCTAGGCCTTCATTATGAAGAATATTAATCAATAAAGTGTATCACTGAAGGGAGTTATCTGTTTGAAGCCAACTGCCATTTCTAATTCTAAATTCTGGTAACCTCTTGTAATTGTTAGCTTCTGTCTCTCCCTCTATTGAAAATATTAGGATTGTTCCTTTCCTATCTTCAATTTACACATTTCATGTTACCAAGGCATATTTTTCTTTTACTGTCTTATTTTGTTACTCAAGAACAGCTACTGTTTGGACATTCAGATCTGGCTTGCTGGCACATACCTAACAATAGGAGTGGGGAATATCTATCATACACAGTACAAGAAGCTTCTTTCTTGCGTTTGGTAGCTTATTTAATTTTTTTTAATCTACATTACTCCATATTTTTGTGATAGAATCTTCAATCCTTCCAATACAATTAACCCAGCAATCATTGCATGTGTCGTAGTGAAGAAAGGAATGACATTTCCTGCCACATACTTGACATCATATATGCTCTTCATGTTCATATTGACAATATGCATCCTGAGGTTTGCAGCAGAGGTGACAAACTCTGTAGCATATGGCTCATCTTTATCCCATATGAGTTCAGTTCTATCCCCTTTTTCTGCTAAGAGAACTCTCAAAGTCTCAATGCTTTTTGAAATAAATAATTGCATAGCATAGCTCTTAACATGTAGAATCTATTGGTATTTCAGACCTAATTTGGGTTAATTTTGTTGTCCTGCTCATTCGTTTTTCCACCTTGATTTTGTACTTCAGTCCTTTCCAAAGGAACTAGAGCTTTTCCTTTCTGCTATCATTATGTTTTTTTCCACTATAAATATTGACTGAAGCAGAAAATATCAAAAGAAGATGGAATGTATACACAAAGTCACTGTACCAAAAGAAACGGTTGATGTTCCACCATTTTAAGAGGCAGCATATGGTCAAGAGCCAATAATACTGAAGGAAAAAGTCCAAGGTGCATTGAAGGCATTGGAAAAGAACAAGGCTTTGGTAACTGATGGAATGCAAATTGAAATCTTTCAACAAACTGATGAAGCACTTGGAGCACAAGCTCATCTATGCCAAAAAATTTAGAAGACAACTACCTGGTCAACTGACAGGAAAAGCTCTATATTTGTGCCCATTCCAAAGAGATGCAACTCAATGGAATGCAGAAATCATCCAAAAATTCCATTAATATTACAGGCAAATAAAATCTTGCTAAAGATAATACAAGAAAGACTGCAACCATATATTGAGAGCACTTCCAGAGGTTTAAGCCAAATTCAGAAGTGGATGTGGAACAAGGGCTATCATTGCTGATATCAGACAGATGGGTCTTAGCTGACAACTGAAAATACCGGAAAGGTTCTTGAGGAGCTTGCAGCTGATGCCACTCACACCCACCACCAACACCTGGCTCCCTTCTCAGTTTCCTCCAGCTCCCAGGGCAACCTCCCTGAAAGTGCAAAGGCGAGACAACCATGAGTGTTGACAGATATAGGAGAACAGAGATGTGGCAGGCTCTTGTGGATTTTAAAATTTTTCTTCAGCTTCAGCATGAACTTGCGTATGATCAATTGATGATCTGCTACAGTCTTCCCTTGGTCTTGTTTGACTGATGATATTGAACTTTTTTGCCATCACTTTTCACAGATGTAGTCAGTTTGATTCCTATGTATTACATCTGGTGAGATATAGTTGTATAGTCTCCTTTTATATTGCTTAAACGGTGTTTACAATCAGTCTTTCTTGCAAAATTCTTTCATGTGATGTCCAGCATGATTTCTATCACCAAGGCCATATTTTCTATGTACAGATCCTTGTTCTTTGTTTCCAGTCTTCACACTACATCACCAGTAATTATAAATACAACTTGATTGCATATTTGAACAATATGAGACCAAATAATTTGGTCAAATTCTTCAATTTCATAATCACTGACTTTAGTGATTGTGTGTACATTTGAATAATGATGATACGAATTCATATTCCTTGTTGTTGTTGTTGTTATGTGCCATGGAGTTGGTTCTGACTCATAGCGACTCTGTACAGGGTTTCTGAGGCTGTAAATCTTTATGGGAGCAGGAAGCCTCATCTTTCTCCCACAGAACAGCTGGTAGTTTTGAACTGCTGACCATGAGATTAGCAGCCTGATTCATAACCACTATGCTACCAGATTATCCTATTACAGACAGCATTGTACTTCAAGATAGATCTTGAAAGTCTTTTTAACAATAAATGTGACCCATTTCTTTTCAATTTTTCATTTCATGCATAATAAACCACATGATTGCCTAATTCAAGATGGCAAATATCAGTCTAGTCAAGTTTATTAATGCTTAGGTTCTTGATCTCTGTGTGTCCCATTTAATTCTTGACAACTTCCAATTTTCTTAGATTCATACTTTGTACATTCCACAGTCTAATAATTCATGGATATATGCAGCTGTTTCTCTTCATTTTGAGTTGTGCCTTATCAGAAAATGAAGGTCCCAAAAGCTTTACTTCATTTTCACTGTCATGGTCAACTTTACTTTTAGAAGGCAGTTTTTTTCCCCCAGTTGTATTGAGTGCATTCTAACCTGAGGGGCTCATCTTCCAGCACTGTATCTGTCAATATTCTGGTACTATTTATAATATTTTCATCTTTTAGCACTATATCTGATAAATATTTTGCTTTTTTAAATAGGGTTTTCAGGTGATAAACAATCAAACATAGTCCACCTCTCCTTCTTTCTAGTTTGTCTCAGTCTGGAAGAGGATTGCATGCACACACAAATTGAACAAAGCTGCTCAAGTGCCTACCCACCTTCTCCATGATCTGCTACACATTAGAGAATTGTGACTCACATGATTTTAGTTGACTGATTCTCAGAAGTAGATTGTCAGGACTTTCTTGTTATAATATTTTAGACTGAAATCTATTTTAAAATAATCACCATTAAAATTTTGGACACAAAGCATACCTGAAAGTAAACATTGCCATACATATAAGCAACCAATATAATTTCTAATTATACAACATCTCTCCATTACATCTTTATGTTTCAAAATCAGTGGATAAGACCTTCATTGAATTTTTACCACAAACATTTTGGTTCTTTCATCTCCCTCAGTTAGGAATCATCCTTTTTCACTCTGTTAAAGTTATTTAGAAAGCACAAATGAAAGTTTCACTCCTCACTATCAAAATTTAGTTTTCACCAGCCCCTACAGTGGCTTAAGTCTTGTCCTTGGATAACCATTCAGAGCTATAGACCATTCTTCTATTTTTCTGTGCATAGTGCCCAGCCTTCTTTTACTTTCATTGAGGTCTCTGAATGTTTCCTTATCTAAATTGAAATGACAGGCTCATCCTCTCTTTGTCAAAAGTCCTGAAAATAGTGAATTTTTTATTTTTCTTCTGAGCCCCATGTCTCAATTTGCAGTTAGCTAATTGTTTTGAGTTACAATGTTTGGATTTCTAAATTGTAGGTATCATGGATATGATAGAAGGGGAATCTCAAAATAAGATTTGTGGGGAAGGTTGTCAATGAGAGAACTATTGTTAATGGTTTTATCTGTGAGAACTTAGATGTGACAACTCATAAATAAAACACTGCATAAACAAATACTGGTTAATACATAGTGGACCTTAAATTAAAGAAAATAAAAAAAGAAATTATGTAAAGTCATAACTTGTTCAATTCCTATATGACTACTAATATCTTTGGTAGTTGGAGAAAATTTTACTCTATGATTATATGTTACATGCATAGATAATTTGCAAATCATTTTAATGGTTTGCATGATGGTTTAAAGATCTTTGTTCTCATGCATTTGTTGTTCATTAAAATACCACAAATCTTTGAAATACCAAAGTGTGGTCTGCTGATTTATTCTATGGTCACGTAACTTATTAGAGGAGAAATGTTTTTTTTTTTTTTTTTTAATCTGTTATTTATTATTAATTATAACAATTACTGAAGTCTCAATAATTATAAAAAAGGAAAATGTGAATGCATGTCAATGTGTGATTATATTGCCTTCAATAAATATATTGTAAGTTTCTTCCTTTACAAGTTACAAAATAATTTATTTTTGCTTTATTTTTTTAAAAGTAGTCAAAAGTGCACTTGCAAGACTTTTGTGCCAGGAATCATATTGACAAAAGGGACAAGGAAATATGAATTATTACAGTTTACCTATATTTAAATAATCATAGAACACATGCTAGAAAACTTGTTTTTATTTATGATACACAGTTTCAGAAGGCAATCTTTGTATCTACCCAAACTTAGCATTTTTCTTCTCCAGAAACTTGTTAAAAAGTGGCATATAGAAAAAGTAAAATTTATAAATATGAATTAAGGAATAACATTTATGGTGACAGAAATTTTATATAGTTTTTGGAAATACATATTGATACAATCCTTATGTATGAGAGCAAATTAATGCCATGTATAAATAACAAGGCATCTCTAGATTAAGAAACTAATCTCTTTTCAGTATAACAGTATATATGAATATAGAAAATATAATCTATAAAAGAAGAATCTAGACAAATAGCTACAAGATTTGCTTTAATGGCTGTTTTAGTACTCTAGGGCTATGATCCATCACTCATCTGTCAGTCTGTTGAACTGTGGTAACTTGTATGCTGCTGTGATGCTGGAATTATTCCATTGGAATTTGCATTGTAAGATTAGCACTGTACCATAAGGTCTGTTTGAACAGAAAGGTTGGTGGTTCAAACTCACTAGCCTCTCCTTGGAAACCATATACAGGATCACTATGAGTCAGAACCAACTTGACGGCATTTAACAACACCAACATTTTAAATATCAGTAGTGTCACTCATGATGGAAAGATTTTAGCAGCGGTTCCATACTAACATAGGCTAGGTAGATAAAGATTCAAACCCATCTGAATGATTACCCACTGAAAATCCCATGAACACAGTGGAACACTGTCAGATTTAGTACCAGAAACTGAGCCCTTTATGTCGAAAGACACCCAAAATATGATTGTGGGTGAGGTGACTCCTCAAAGTAGAGTTGACTTTAATTATGTGAATTGCACAAAGCTTTTGAGACATTCATTTGCTGATATGGCACATCTAAAAATGGGATTAAACAGTAGCAAACATCCATTACTAATGAGGATGCAAAATGCACAAACATTAATTTAGGGAAACTATACTTCATCAAGAGTGAAATGGAACTCATAAAATTCAATATTCTTTGTATTAATGAAGTGAAATGGTTTAGTATTAGCTATTTTGAATCCAACTATTATATATTCTACTATGTTGGGAATGGAGTCCTGGTGTATAAGCACTCAACCACAAGGTTGGTTTGAACCGCAAGGTCAGTGGTTCAAACTCACCGGTCATTCCTCAGAAACCCTATATAAGGTCGCTATGTGTTGGAACTGACTCGATATCACTTAACAACCACTACAATGCTGGGAACAACAAATTCCATAGGAATGTAATCACACTCATTGTCAAAAAGAGCATTTTAAGATCTACCTTGAACCACAATGCTTTGATAGGATATAATCCTACAAGGAAGACGAGTTATCAAATTTACACACCAACCACTAAAGTCATCAATAATGAAATAGAAGAATTTAACTAACTTGTTCAGTCTGAAATTGGTCAAGCATGCAGTCAAGATGCATGCTGATTGGAATGCAAAAGTTGGAAATAAAGTAGAAAGATGAACAGTGTTAAAATATGGTTTTGGTGAAAGAAATGATGGTGGAAATTAGAAGAGATCCATATTTTTGCCCATTCCAAAGAAAGGTGACCCAATGTGATGCAGAAATCATCAACAGTGACATTAATATCTAATGGAAGTAGTTTTTGTTGAAGGTAATTCAAAACTATTTGGAAATTCATTGACTGAGACCTCTAGAAATTCAAAAGTGGATATGGAACTAGGGTAATCAGTCCAGAGAACAGGTGAATATTGAGTAAAAGCAGAGAATACTTAAAAGATGTTTAATTGTTCTATATTGACTATGCAAAGGCTTTGGAATGAGTGAGTCAGAACAAACTATGGATAACATTTTGAATATTGGGTGCTCCAGAACACTTAATTGTGCTCACAAAGAAACTGTACAGAGACAAAAGGCAGTCATTAGAACAGAACAAAGGTATATTGAATGGTTTCAAATCAGGATAGGGAAAGATATGTGCCAGGGTTATATCCATTTACCATATGTATTCAATCTATATGATGAGCAAATAATCTGAGAAGCTGAAAAAGAACATAGCATCAAGATTGGAGGACTACTCATTAAAAACTTGCAATATGAAAGTAGTACAATCTTGCTAATTGGAAGAGAAGAGTACTTAAAATATTTTCTGATGGAGATCAAACAGTGCAACCATTAGTATAGATGTCACCTTATGTCAAAGAAAACAAAAATCCTCACAACTTGGCAAATAAATAACATCATGATAAACAGAGAAAATACTGAGTTTATCAAACATTTGAATTTGCTTGGAACAACAATTAGTACTCATGGAATCTACCATTGCTGTTGCATGCTGTCAAGTTGATGCTGGTTCATAGTGACTCTATATAGAGTTTCTGAGACCATCAGTCTTTGTGGGAGCAGAAAGTTTCATCTTTCTCACATGAAATGGCTGGTGGATTGGAACTACTTATTTTCTGTTTAGCTGCCCATCATGTCACCAACTATGTTATTCATGGAAGCAGCAGTGAAAAAAAATCAAATGGCTATTGCATTTGGCAAACCTGCATCAAAAGACCTCTTTAAAGTGTTAAAGTGAAAAGATGTCATTTTGAAAACTAAGATGTGACTGACCCAAGTCATTGTATTTTCAGTAGCTTCATGTACATATGAAACTTTGGCGGAGGATACGGGCAACTGTAGAAGAATTGATGAATTTGAGTTATGGTTTTATAGGAGAATATTCAAAGTATCATGGAGTGCTAAAACAAAAACCAATCTGTGTTGGAAGAAGTGCAGCTAGAATATTACTTGAAAGTGGGAATGAAGATGGTGAATCTTCATCTCTTATTCTTTGCATATTTTGTCAGGAGGAACTAGATCCTGGAGAAGAATATCA